>NC_060156.1:2652726-2743450 GCF_021292245.1 Micropterus dolomieu | reverse complement strand
AGACTTAGACTAACTTTGAAAACACGTTTCTCAAAAACATTTAAAGCAAGTGAGGGAACGTCCTAGACAATCACAGGATCTTTTTCATTTTTGTATGCATGTAAAGAGGATTTTAACAAATATAACAAAACATTCTTCTGAAATAAATTGCCTGCCCCAGCTTTAAGCAGTGATCCAAGAAAAAGCTTGTAGAGATATCACATATCACGCACGGAATAATAAATTACAGCGATATAATTTTCCATGACTTTTGCTGTTCCCTTTCGGGACTCTCCAACATTATTTTTGCTTCAAACTGTAAGCGCAGTGCATGCAGAACATAACCACGGATGAAACTACTCCTCCTGCCGTCGGTGTGGTATAACATGATTTCATTATTGTATTCACTTCAAGTTGATCGTTGATTAACAGGAATTTGAAAATGCCCTGAAGATAGATTTGTGTGTGTGTGTGTGTGTGATCGTATGTATATGTAAGCATGAGTCTGCACACGTGTGTCTACGTCTGCATGTAGTATATCTGCACATACTGGGAGGCCAAATGTGGGCCTTGGCTGTGGCTGTTCATCCATCCCACATTGTTTCTTGAGTAAAATCTAAGTCACCACGGGTCTGATTTTGACAAGACCTGGAGGGATTAAGCATCTTTGCTCCAACATTTAAAAGATAAGCTAATCGGCTTAAAAGAAGCGTGCCTTTAAGAAAAGATTCAAACTCAGACATTGTGTATCATAACATTTTCAGTTCTCTGTTGGCCTTCAGAATATGACACTGATTGTCCTTAAAGGTTTGATACTTTATAAGTGAAAAGTGTGATTAACAGAAATACAGATCTGTCTAGTGCTAATACCTCAGAAACAAAATGCATTCAGGACTCTCATTTTAACCGGTTAGCCAAACTACAAAATGAAAGTCTTTGCTAAGACAGTGTGGCTGTCATACATACTTGGACAAAGGAGATTTCTTAGAGAAGGTCATTGATATTTGAAAAGTTAGAGAATGTGTTCTGAGTAGATCTGTTAGACACAGCCAGCAAACACAAACCATGACCCATCTGATACGCATCCAGGTTTCTGCTCTGCTGAGTTAGGTGAAATGCGGGAGGATTTGAAGAAGCGATTATTTGAATTGAGAAGACCTCAGTGTATCCGGTGGATTCAAATTCAAAGAAAAACATTGAGGTTCTCTGTGACTACAAAAACATTTGTATTCTTCCCTGTAGGACCAGAGATGGCTGGACACTGCTGAAATGTCTCCCAGCTAAAGCAGAATCACAACTCTGAAACCCCGAATATAAAGGCATGTGCTATTACTGCATGCACTTTGTGAATTTGTATCATTCTTTGGAGAAGTTTTCTAAAGTATCATGGTTCTTAGAAAAAAAAAGATAGATTAATGAAATGATGCAAGAGTGGATACTGTATAGGATAATACGTTGGATATTTAAAACTGCATGCAATGTTTTGTTTCTTTTTTGAGAGCGAGCGAGAGAGAGAGATCGTACAAAGCTAAAAACATAACACTGCACAGAATTATGACCATATACAGTTGTTATGGAAATCATGTCAACAAACAACTGTTTGTGCAACATTAGCATTGATTTGAAGTTGTGTTTCTGGCCGCCTGATAAGTGTCAGTCCAATATTTGCTTTCTTTTTTTGTTTCTGTTTTTGGTCTTCACCAACTCCTAAGGGACGGCCGCCTCTGTAGCTGCTGACTGTGTCGCCTGCTGTTGGCTGCTGGGCAGGTCGCGTTCAGTAGGTTTTTATAGCTTGCTTGCTGAAAACCGCTGCCTTTGGGGCCTCTGTGCTGTTTTGTGCCTGATATCACTTTGAAGTGGAATTTGACTTTTCCACATTCATGTTGCAGACAGACTAAAGGTGAATTACAGTTCACACTTCAATGAAATAAAAAAAAAAGTTAATGTATCCTTATCAATAGTACAGCATAACAGTAGACACAACACGGCCTTTTGAGCTGTCTAGAGCAAGTAGAGCTGCAGTGACGGGGGGAACATTAGCAGTGGACACCTTCCTGCTTTCACCTTGTACCTCATGGTACTGCAGGGCTTGTCTTCCTTAATTAGCTTCCCAGTGTAGATTCAGCAAAAAAGGCCAGTTGTTGACCTATTGAGTTTTCCTGTTGTACAGTGTGGAGACAAATTGATTTCAGTGTAAGGTGTTCCTTTTTTAAAACAAAAGTTAATGCACTTTGAGGTCTGCCATTGCATACCAGCAACTAACTGCTTACAACAGAGAGATTGCAGTTAGATGTGAACAATATATGTTTTTATATATATATGACACACACACAGAGCGCTATATACTACTATGAAAATATATATGAAAATAAACTGTATAATCATTTAAAAAGTCACTGTTTTAATAAATGAGACTTAATAGAACTGGTGGAGTCTATATTTTAGCAGTTATAACTCAAATATTATTGTGTGTACAAGTACTATAAAGTGTATATTTTGAGGCTTGCTGACAAGCCCTTGATGTATACTCCTCTCACTCTCTCCACAGAGGCACGATAAACATCCATACAGAGGAGGTCATGTGAAACTGACTAAACTGAGCATACTTGTATAAGGAGCTACTCCATTTTCCTGAATGTAATACATGTTTATTATAAGCCAAACACATCTTATCTGTTAGATGGCATTTATCCGGGGATTACAGTGCTTGTTTTTTGAGGCTTTGACTTATAAGTATCCAGCCTGTGTTGACTTTGATTCATGTAAGAGGACAGTGCTTCTGAAGTCTGGTTTCATAAACTCAAGCTTAAAATTAAAAAGAAATTAAATAACTGCTGGTTTCATGCTATTAGCCAATTAAAACATCAGATTTTGTTTTGCAGCCTAGACAGAAATTTTAACTCATTTCCTGCCTGCTATATTGAGCTGTAAATCAAGCACAGGTCGGATATAAATCATTTCACCTCAACATTTGCTTGTGTTAATGTAGCCAAGATTGTTCAGTGTACAGTAGTACTGGATGGAAATGATTGCGCTCACTCTCGGCTGCAGTCATCATAATTTTTGGTGCAGTGAGTGGTGCAGGGAGGTTGACTAGCCATGCCAGCTGAAAATACACAGGCGGGATCGCACATTGCTAATTCGCATTACTGCTTAGATGGAACACAAATCATATGGAGGCTGCAAATCTCAATGAAAATCCACTGAGATGCTTCTCACTGAGATGCACATTCCTGCTTCTCCACCCACTCCCCACTCTCACAAACATGCACACATCCCAAGCGAGGAGTGAAATAATTGGACCCTCAACTTGTGTACGACTGAACCTACAAACGCTGGTGCTGAAAAAGTTGGTGATACGATGAAGATGCTTTAAATCTTTTGTGGTTACTTGTTATTTTATTTACTATTTTGTCCATCTGGATTTTTTTTTTTTACCTTGTACATTCTGATGAAATATGAGAAAAGTATGATGTCGAAGCCTAGTTACTAAACAAAGTCTGAAAAGATGACTCATCTGTATTGTTTTCAGCTGTTGACCTAGATGCATTTCAGTTGTTGTGTCTGCGGTTGTGTACTACTTTGCCGCAAAATCAAGTGCATTGCTATGTAATTGTATTTGTCTTTTAAATATGCATTTTTCCATTACATCTGTATAATGGAGCATGTTTTTCCTTTTCCTTTTTTTTTTTTTTTTTTAGCCTGTTTTATGTCTGTGGAGCATAAATGGCCTCACATTCCCAGAAAGTGTCTGGGCTAGCCACTTCCTTTACCCCACCACAGCTGTTCATACAAGACGCAAACATGAAATGATACATGGCAGAGCAAAGAAAAACCCTAGAAAAATAAAGTGTGAATAGAACAGCCCAAATCCTGAGACCCTCCCTGTTTTAAATGCTCTGTCAGGCAGAAATCAGAGGTCTGCTGGCCAGCAAAAACACACCGCCACACAAGGCCGTGACCAAGCTGAATCTCTGAGCAGATACCATTTAGAGAAGAACAAGAAAGGCCTTCCATTGATTTGAATGACCTTTGTACATTGGCTGGCACGTGTTGGTGACCTTTTATTTATCTTTCAATTTGTCTTCTTACTTTTTTTTTTTTTTTAAATTCGGATTAATTCCCAAACATAGATTCTCTGAAGCAGATTAAACTCTGAGTTGCTATATGACACACACAATTTCACAGCAGCCCTTTGAAGTCCATGTACAAAATACAGAAAACACCCGAGACTTACGCATTCACATCGTTGCTAATACACACATGAATTCTTCTGGGTTCAAAAACCCTCATTATATTTGGATGAATGTCTCCATTGTTTTGAAACCTGCTGAAGCCAAATTTTTTAAATTCCCCTTAACTCTTGACCATAGACAGCTGTGTGTCTCCAACGTTTTTATGGAGACATGTGATCCATCTGTATATTACAGTTGGAAATCATTTCCTTTTTCACCTTTATCCTTAATGTTTCTTCTCTGTTGTCTTTCTATGTTGGCAGTGCACTCTTAATTTTTTTTTTTTAATTCTTCAAAAAGGGGTCAGCTGCCCTTCCTTAAGTAGTTGCGCTTCATTGAGACACCCAGAAGGCTGTGAAGGATGCAGCGTCAGACAGTTTCCTGATTAGACCCCAGAGGTTTTAGATGTGGCGGTAAAACCAAACCTAGCGCGCAACTCTTTGCCATTCTCTCAATAATCAGAGTAATTGGGCTTTCAGGTGTTCAAGCTTTTGTGTTGTGCCCTCTGCGCTTCACTTTGAGGGTGTCCCAGACAGTTCATCTCTGTGTTAAAAAGTTCGACCAAGTGTCAGATTTTAAAGTGGTTTAACACCATTTCGGCTGCCAGGATAAACACCTTTGAGTGTAAAATGTTTCTGGAGCGTAGTGTAAAAGGGAAGGGTATACTCAAGTTGACATAATCTCACAGGGATGCTTTTAGAGCTTTGTGTTGGAGAGGTATTGTGACTTTTACTTCATAATGTTTGGCCGTACTGTTGTTTTGATTGATGCCACGATGTTGACCTAAGGCTGGTTCCAGTGCACGTAGAGTGATGATGAATCACATACTGCTAAGGGTCAGTGCGTGTTAGCTTTTATAGGTCATCTCAGCGAAACAGTTCCTTCCAGTCGAAGAAGTCTCGTTTTTTTGCACATGCAAAAGATTCCTTTCGGACAAACTGTGGGCGGAGGAAGTTAGGTTTGAATGTTAAGGATCATGTGTCTAGGCAAAGACTTCTTGTTGAGTTTGCAAACCCCATCATCTCTCCTTACTGCAGTCCTTAGTGTACCACCATCTGGCCCACAGCTGAAAACTATTAAGATCCGCTGAAACTTCCTCCACACTATTCCTCCCCAGTTTGAAGGCAAGTAAGTCGCTTTTATCTCGGCTCTGTTGTTGTTTGTATGTTTCTCTCCTTTACTTTTTCCTTCCTCTCCCTGTAAACGGTAGCGGTGCTTTTCCTTGATGAAGTATGTGAGGGTGCTGCATTTGATCCACAGGAGTTTAAGTGCCAGTCTGTGAGCGAGCAAGCCTGGCTTTTAGATTAGACACCAACACACCACGGTTGATTCAACTGAGGAATTCTGGGACTAAATTCATAAACAGATTGTAGATGCGATGTCTTGTGTGCTGCGCTTAGCCAGCAGGATTCCAGAGCCAGGGTGAGAGCAAAGTGAAGAAAACAAAGGATCTTTGTTGATTTGCTTTTCTGAGGCATTATGTTGGGACCACAGTGCATGCTCTGCCTCTATTCCATGTTAAAAGCCTGCTGCCTTTTTAGTGCATATGGGTCAGATTAGTGACTGGCTGGGAGGCATTTATAAATGGGACTTTACTTTTTTTTTCTTTTTTTCTTTTTAAATAGAGAAACATTTTTAAACATTAACTTTTGTCAAACTTGTGTTTGGATTCATCTTCATTTTTAGATAGTTATTTGGGCTTGGGTCAAAGTAGGTCACGCTCGTTTCCAGAAAGAGTCTTTCTCGAGCCAAATTCCAACTGTTTGAGTCACTGAAGGAGAATTGTCAGACTCTGGACATGGTTTTTGCTTTGCATTTTGGAGGATGATCTTCTAAGCAAATTAAATGTTCATCAAAGGCTCATTTTCCACTATTACTAAAACTAGAGAGACACAAATCAGTCTACATATTGTGTACATGCAGGGTTTGTTTGTTTGTTGTTGTCCTTGTTTCGTATTCAGACTGTGCTTCTGTATCTTGTTATATCTTAACTACCATTGAATTGTGTTTAGTGGGCCCATTTACTTTAGTTACTGGGCCTAATAATGGTGGTAGCATTCATAATAACAGAGCATAAGTGTGGTAACAAGTCAACTGAGTGTACAGTTAGCCAGGTATGGATGTTGTTGAGAGACTGTAAGCACATTTCATGTGTGTGTTATATGTGTGTGTTCTTGCATGTGTGCACGGTACACACACGGCTCTGGTGAAGAATTGAGCAGACCTAACCTGGGGCTTCCACTGCAGCTGGTAAACATCGAAGGGAGACTGAGGAAGTTTGCAGCTCAGTGTTAAGTCTCTGTGTGTGTGTGTGTGTGTGTGTCTTGGGGTCGGCAGTTCTCCCAAAGGGGGGGCTGTTGAATCACCAGACAGGAAGCTATTAAAACGGGCCGAACACTGCAGCTGTCAATCAAAATGAGTGGCATCACAGTCAGGTGTCAGGCAACCACAGTATGTCACAAACAAACAGAAGGTTGGCCGGGCTTTTTCTGCTGCCAGACCTTTCCGTGGCGGTTGCCAAAATGAGAACAGTCTTTGCTTTAAGAACTTAAAGCTCCTAATGGTGACTTTGAGGTGTGTCCTAAACCAATCCTCAGGATCAGGATTGGAGCTTATTAAGGGAATAATTATGTGATATACAGAGCCTGATTAATTAACAATCCGTTGTTTGTTGTCACCCATTTTACTCTGAGGATGCAAACTGTCAGACTCTCTTTGTCAATTTTTATACAGCTTTTTATTTTATTTTTACATTTTTCAAAAATCTATTTTAGCTATTTCTCAAGTGCACCACACCTCCAGAGTGCTGCTTTTGGTTAAAAATGTATTTTTATTTTTTATTTTTTTATGTTCCTGATGGAACTGAAGAGAGGCTGTCAAACTCCTCCAGTCCACAAAAGGGGAAGGCATATTTTCTTAATGGAATGCACTTTTGCTGCAAAAAAAAAACCCACAACCAGCTTGCTTTGAAAATGCAGGCAACAAATCCTAAAAAGCTGGTTCTCTGAAATGCTGAGGCTAAGTACCAAGGCCACCACTGCCAAGGTCTTGATTTGGCAGCCCAGATGCTGCAGAGGAGTTTGGCGCTGAGATCTGCAGAACGCACTCTCCCTGCCTTTGGTCAAATGTAAACAATAGTAGTGTCTAGGGTGGGGGATCGTTAGTTTTTATTTATATTGATACCCTTATTGGGACTGCTTAACGATCCGATTCTTTATCGATACTTTACTATTATTTGGTGACGGTTATTTGGTAAAGACGAGAGCCAATGGGCATGAGGTAGGCCTGCACCAGGGGTTGGCAAATAAGTCTGACTTCAGGCCAAATTTTTCAAGCCATTACGTGGCGGGCCAGAACATTATTTCAGTCAAATTATTTCAAACCCTTGGATACTCGTGCACGTTTAGCTCAGTGGGTAGAGTGCGGGACTCCCGTTGGAAGAGTTGGAAGATCGATCCCAATATCCTGTCACCTTTTTTTTCTCCCTTGTTAAACAAATTGATTAGCCTATAAGGACACTTTTGAACACTTTTGCTCTCAATAAACTCAACATGAAGCATTGCTGCAAAAAACGTTTTTGTGCTTTTATTTTGGAGGCACAATCACTTAAGAGGAAGTGATTATGTGAGTAACTGCTGTCATGACGGAGATCTGTTTCAGCACCAGCCGCTATCAATGTATTCATTTTTTATTTTTCTGCTATCAAAGCAATCTGACCGCGGGACAGATATTATTGCGAGCGGGCCGGTTCTGGTCTGCGGGCCACGAATTGCCGACCGCTGGTCTACACGGCATGAGGAAAATATTCAATGTGTGATAAAGTTGTTATATATTGAGATGAATTATGACTTGTGATAAATAGCCTAAACATAATATTGAAGTGCGCATAGCTGCCTGGTTGTTTTTAAATAAATTATAGGATTAGAATTTAATATTTTAAATAAAGCTAAATATTGTTTCTAGAGCAGCAACATTAATGTTTACAACAGCAAAGTCACGTTTAGAAATCAGTCTGGATCAGTCCCTCCTCTTCCTGCTCCTCACTGCCTGCAGGTGACGGTAGCCTACCTGATGGAAGGAGGAGCGGCTGGTTTGTCTCAGCCAGCAGCTGAGTTTTTAACAATGTGCCAAATTTTCAGACTTTACAGAATGAACCCTTTCTACATGTTTACCTTACAGACAGGTGCACTGATAAAGTAATGTCATGTTACTCGCGAAGGTTTTATTGCACATAACGAGCGCCGCTGTCAGCGACTCACTCGAGCGTCGGGAGCTTAACTTCACCGTCTCCACAGCGTCTGCGTCTGTCTTTGCAGGGCGCTGTGTGCGTGTGCGCGACAGAGAGCAGCAGAGGCTGCAGCCGGATGATAGACAGTCCCGGGCCCGTTTGATACCACGTTTCGTTGCCATCAATGAATAAACATTAGTTTTATTATCCATTGCGTTTCAAGTTAAATCAAATTTGACGCTCGAGACGTAACGTTACGTTATGGGACCCGCTAGTCTCGACAGCGGTATCGATAAGCTCGGAACTTTTAGAACCGGGTCCTTTTTAGAACCGGGTCTCGATCCCCATCCCTAGTTGTGTTCTTGCCATCTGCCCATGCGATGTTTTGCAGCATGTTTGACCTGTAAATAAGGAACACACGTTGGTTTTTTCAGCTGCAAAGATATTCTGTTTTGGCAAACTGAGGAATGCCCAGTCCCCAACCTGAGACATGTTCCATTAACGTTTCTCCAGCCCTTGCCAGGGCCCCTGTTTCAGTAAAATATTCCCTTACTGTGAGATAACGCATACATTGTATTTGTATTTCCAAACTACATGTACCCCATTTTTATACAATATAGAACGGTGTCTTAATTATGTACAGTCTATAGCTAAGGGCTTTTCATTTTTGCTGCTTAGGGAGACAGTCGCTTATCATCGCAGAGCCCGTTGAATGCAAATTCAGAAATAATTGGAGCTCTGTGATAGATGGTCTTTCTTTAAGGATGGTTTGTGTGTCCGTCACCAGCTCTTCCCAGCAGCAGAAAAGATACTTGACTCAACACCAGAACTCCATCTTTTTGCAGTGGCCCTTTACTGCTACTCACTCAAAGCTAATGACCCATTAACCTCCCATATTACAGTGATGGATTTGTTTTCACATACTTCACTTTTACATCTTATTTCTCAGCCCTAAGGGCTGTTGTTCGATAATGCTTTTTACAGAAAAGCTTTTCTTCTGAATGGCATCATTTATGTCACACTCATAATTGGTGTTTGTGCATCATAACGGGCACCACGCAGCCTGAGCTTTCTCAGGGTTTGTTGCAGTGGCAGAGAAGCACCAACAGCATGAGAGGACTGCTACATTAACTAACATGTGGTCTCATTTCAGTTCAGGTTAATTTCACCAAAATAACCCAATACATTTGGCAAGTAAGTGTTGATGTATATGTAGCTACAACACATATAAGTCACTGTATATACTACAGTACATATGGGGGCATCAAAATACACCATGGAAGAGGGCTTCACAGGTCCACCTGACTGAGACCTGAACTGGTACCTGAGTTGGGCTGTGTCAAAAGTATATTCAGTTTAAATCTGGTCAGATATATGCATTTATTTGTAGTGCCTGAGTAGCTCTGAGATCTGATTACGTGATGCTCCAGCACATGGAGGAAAATGTGTTTTTTTTTATGTCAGATGAAGAGTGTGGTTTGTAAAGTTCAGGGAAAATCGTGGCTGCTTGTTAATTTGTGGTGGTGTTCTCTCTCTGTTTGGGTATTTCGGGATTCACCACTCGTGGGGTGTGTTTGAATCAGGTCTGACTGACCTCTGGTCCCTTTTGGATTCTTCTTTTTTTTTCTTCCTCTTTTTTTGAAAATTAATTTAGTCAAAAAAAAAATTGAGTAGTATATTTCAGATCAGATCCAACATTTTGGACCCTACATTTTGGATTTTGGAGCTACTTTCTAAAATTGTAGCAGTTGTAGGAGTGTTGGCAGTTTGGTCCAGGGCATGAGCAGGATGTAACATTCACTAAAAACATATAATAGTTCAGGTTTCCCTTAATAAATGGAAAATTCCAAATATAGAAACATTCAATTCATTTTCTGAATTGCTCATCCACAGGTTAATTTGTTTGCAAAGGCAAAAATTGAAATTGCTGTTATGCATCAGGCCATTTTCCTACAGTAAAGGAGGATGGAATATTGAATGTGGAGCAGGCAGGCAGCTACCTTGTCCTGGACAGTTTGTCCTTGCAGTCTACAGAAGATTGCTGAGCTCTCATAGGGAATTGATGCAAAGGTCTGAAAGCGCTCAAAGCAAAGTGTCAGATTTTAGAGACGCTGGACATTTTTAAAAAGAAATTTGTAAAAAAGAAATTGCCTTCTTCTGTAATGTAGTGCTGTTTCAATGTATTGTACCAGTTTTTGAGTACAGGCTGCGCTGTTAGGCCAGTATATTTCAAAGAAAGAAGAAAAACCAAATTTGACCACAGCGAACAGTCATCTTTACTTCATCCAGACTGTCGGCACAAGTAGAAGAATCATGTATACTGATGCTGTGTTTTTGTGAGATCATTACTGGAATCTGGAGATGATTAGTACCAAACATCAACATTAGGCATTGCTCATGATGACTAAGCTTCATGGGTTTAGTTTAAGGTTCAGTGCCCATGTGTGTAGCTGAATGTGTATTGGTGATAAAACTTTAACATACAGCACTTTGGCAGAAAACTCTGCCTTAGTTCTGTTGGAAAGATTAGAAAGTAACGCCACTGACTGCAGCAGGGGATCATAGTAAACTATGTTACATTTTTCTGTACAGCACTATTACAAATCACCATTTTCAGACACGTGTGCATTGAGGACAGTGACTAGTTATTATCAAGACCTCCACAGACGCTGAGGATGGTGTGGCCCTGTGGTAAACAACTGTGATGCAGATGGACTGGGACTTTAATTTGAACACATTCTGACTGTTAAACATTGCCTCAGTCTCAGAGGGTGGGGATTTATTGCAGAAAAACTTCAGACTGTATGTTTTTAGACTTTCTGCCTTTTGGGGAAAGCTTCAGGTCAAAGCCATTTTTAACTCACTTCTCCCCTGCTGCTTTTCCAGGTGGAATATTGGCAGATACTCAGGAGGGACCTCGGAGACGCACATTTTCCACTATGAACCGCGCCTTCAACAGGAAAAAAGGTGAGCAAAAATAACAAATGCTCATTTAGCTTATGGAGTTTAGCTCAGTCTGTTTTTAGCTACAACAGGCGGCACAGACTTTTTTTTAGACATCTGACAGAGTAACACTTCTCAGATCGCTCTGTTTGGAAACAGACGTTTTATTAGTTGCAATACAATAATGATATTAAGTTATTTTATCACTTAGGCTACTCTTTCCTGGACAATAATAAGCACTCTTAAGTGTTAATGGACATTGCACACTTATTATGTTTAGTGTACTTGTCGGTAGGAGCACTACTCAGCCTGTGGAAACTCTTTCCAGAGTTTGAAAAACTCCCTGACTCACTGCCTCAGGCTTCAAATTTTAAACTGAATGTCTCTGTTACTGTGGGGTTTGAAAGAAGTGGGCATTTAGGAGGCGAAGAGGGTCTAATGGAAGATGCTGTCCGGTTGTGGGACATGTAGGATCCACTGATTGTTCCACAGCTTTACCCATTCTTGAGAGGAACAGTCAGGTTGGTCCTCTGTTGCTTCAGTTTTGACCCTTCTGATCTGTCCCTTGTGAGTCCCCCAAACATATGGAAGTGTAATACTGTGTCACTGGAGTGCCCCTTTACGATATTTCGAGAATTTATTTCAGTATTTCTGGTCTAAAACTTCTAACTTCACGTCTTCATCAAGATTAGTATTTTTTTTCTTCTTTTGAAGGGAATACATAACAGATGCAAACACGCCTGGACTGATTATGAATCTACCATGTCTGAACTTCTTCATTTTAGCCCCATACTATTCATTCATTTGGCGGGACTATAAAGTCTTCACACATGAAGGCACCAAATGAAAAAAACAAACAAACTGTGTGATGTTTATTATTTTGGCTCATGAAATGATTCCTTTTTTTTAGATAAATATCATGTGCGATCACTGTGCAACTTTAAAGGCTGTTTGACTGGCACTGCTTGCACTACAACAGCCCTAGCATAAAATGATTTATTTCCATAAACCTGTGAAGGACAATAGCCAAATTACACAGTCAGCAGTCCCAACAGCATAAACGTCCTGCCATACATTTGCGTAAGCATTAGACAGTTAAGGTGGTTGTACAACACCACAGAGTCTCCAAGTGACCCTGCCCGAATCCAGTGGAGGGGGTATTTGGGGCTGCAGTTTGCAAAACAGCTTGATGTGTTTACCACCATCTGTCCCACTCCCTCTGGTGTGAATCAACAGACGTGGAGAAGCCTTGGACAGTGTTGGGGAAAGGGTCCAGGGCCCAGGTGGTGTGCCCAGCTTTAATGATATTTGGGTGGTATTATTCCCTTTTTCTCATTAAGCTCCTCTATTTTAGAGAGCTAAAGATGGTGATGAGGGAGGGCAGATATTCCCTCCTCACCACCTGGCTCAGAATGGGCCTTTGGGGGGGTGACTTCACGCGACTATGAGCCTGATCAGTACGCATACAGGAAAGGCAATGAGTTACCTTATGACCGAAATAAAATGCATTTTCTTGTTATTTCTGACCATTTGATAAAATATATTCACAACATGGAGGAGTAAAGGTACTAATTAGCGTTATAACATTAAATAGTAACATTTATTAGGATTATCTGCCTACAAATAGTTTATTAGTTGAGATTCAGCTGTTGAGATTCTGATGTTAGCATACACCACTGTGGTGCTAACGTTAGTGTATTCATTATAATTTCAGAGAATAGTTTAGGTTACGATTAATTCCAGTTAGACAAAACAGCAGTTTAATTTTTGTGGGTTGTTTTCAGCCATTAAGTTGTTGTGGTCATTTGGTGGTCAGTCTCTCATTTGTTTGCAAAGTACTAACTTGTCATTAATAAAAACCGTGCATACAGACCAACGGGTTCAACATTTTTAAAGTTTGCTGTAGTGCCTCAACCTTATTTTAATGTCCCGCGTACTCCGGGCTGTGATTGGTCGGTTCACAAAAAGGGACTTTGACAAGCAACTTAATGCACACAGTTGGATGAAACGCTTCTAATCTCCCTGCGGAGATTAGCAGACAGGCGAGAACGGTAACAGGTCACATAGTGCCCAGGAAACCTGATCTGGAGAGGTCAGAGGAGAGAACTGATGCCGGTACGCCAAATTGTAAAATGTAAAAGTGACAGTACCGGTGAATACTGGCACACTTCAAGCACAAATATTGTGTGAAATAAGAGGAAGTCATCTCTCCCGTTAGCGCTAGCTTTGTAGTGGAGCGTTCAGGCACAGTCAAACCAACGTAAAACACATTCGGAGAGCATTTGAAACACTTTTTTCTTTCATTCTGATCATTTTGGCGCTGGGGATTTTCCTTTGGCGCTCGTTAAAACCTCTTTGGGGGGGGCGCAAAAAATTTCTCTATGCAGGAAAAACGCTGTCCTCCCCTCACATTACATTTCCCTTTAATTGCACGTCATGGAAATTCAGCTCCATTACCTTCACTTTAACTGGGATTTTTATTCCTGTGAACTAGCTGATTGTGAGGGCATGTTAGAAAAGGTAAATTATAGCTGAAACAAGGCTCCATCTTAAAGTTGACTTTGCCAGCAGCCAGATAATGAAGGCCCCTGCAAGAAGGAAAGACAGTTAAACAGACAATAAACTGTTCTCTCAACAAATGCTCCCAGTCAGGCTAGCACACAGACTGTCCACTGATTAGCAACGGTGAGGACCTGCAAACCTCGATTCACCCATCTGCCATAAAAAGAGTACAAAACCTTCCTGACCCCCAATGTGGGCAGTTACATCTAAAAGCCAGCAGGCGCTTTACCCCTGGATGTTTCTCTAGATTTGATTTCTACATTTGAGAGTCAGTCAGTGGCAAATGGGGCCAAAAGGTCCACAGCAGATATAGGTATAAAAAAAGCTGCTCCATCCCAGTAAAATGAAAACTTTCCAGCTTGAACCATGACATACAAAGTATCTGGAACCATTCATGTGTGAGCATACGATTTAACTTTATTTCAGAGACATAGGTCCATATCAGTAAAAGGTAAAAGATATATCTTGCTACTTGGATGCATGCACAGCGGAACTTTTAGTACAAGACGTTTTAATACAAAAAGCTGAATGCAGGCAAATATGAGGTTTGAATGAGCTGTTATCTGCTCCTGATGAAGATGAGAAGGAGATAAGAAGGTGCTCCTCTGGGTAGGGCTTTGAACCATATTAGTTTTAGACCAGCCCCGTAGATTGGCTCTTGTCTCATTATGCAATGATTTGATTCCTTTGAAAACAAAGACTTTTTCAATTCCTTACCAAACTTGACTTCAGTGGTGGATGAAACGTTCCCATCAATCGGAAATACCCTCCGATATGCAACGTTTCATTTGCAGCTGACAAACCTCCCGCAGGGGTTGAACAAAAGTTTACCTGCAAATTTCACATTAGAGTAAATTAATCAGTCTCTGCTGAACTTGTAATGCAACTAACAGAGGATAATTGCCTTGTGTTGCTGAATCTGTTCAATTGTATTTTGTTAAAATTTATATATACACAAGAGTGGGTACTCTTTTCTTACTGAATAGTCAGTCCAACATGTGTATAAATGGCCGACAGTTTTCATTTCTTTATCATTGTTTGGACCTGTTCTGGCGGCCTCTGCTTGTTTTGGCTGCGAGAGTGAAGGCTGGCACTGACGACAGGCCCACTCCACTGATTTACCTCCCCCTTTATCTCTGAGCCTGGCTGTGTTTTGTGAACTTGATCACGTCTAGCAGGTAATGCCAACAGGGATCTTGATCATTTTTATCTCCTATGTCTATTGCCCCGTGCTCTTGGACGTGTTTTGCACTGACTAGTTGGACAGAATTCATGTGCACCTCTTTTTGTTGAGCCACTCAGCAGCAGTTTAGAAAACAGAAACTCCTCTAGCAGATAATGTACCATACCAGTAATGCAACCTACTATAACCTCTTAAAGAGGTTGCATAACTTTACAGTTGGCGACCTTGTGAATACTGAATAGTATTTACACTCAGTTGCCAGTTTATTGGGCCACCTTGCAGAACGAATGCAATCTTATTCAAGAGTCCAGCAACATGTCCCACCTTCTTGAAGGTTAAAACATTCAGTTTTTGTTGGAACTGTTATCGAGAGATGTTGATTGAACTTTAATAGGTAGGTAGGTTTATTGTCACAATATAACAAGTTGTAGATTGAAATTGTGTTTTGTGACTCCCTCCTGCTATATAGCAGTCAATATTCATTAAGATAGAATCAACTATAAAAAATGGTAAACAGAAATAAACTATAATCACTGGAGCGGTGCTGAGGATGAATTAGAGATTAAGAGCCTGATAGTTTGGGGGGAAAAAGCTGCTCTGCAGTCTGGTGGTGCAGCAGCAGAAACTTCTATATCTCTTCCCAGAATGCAGCAGGGTGAACAGGCTGTGGCTGGGTGGGTTCTGTCCTTTAGTATCCTTTGGGCTCTGCGTAGGCACCTCACCGATATCACTGATGCTCAGGAGATGGGTACCAATGACCTTCTGAGCAGTTTTAATCACCCGCTGCAGAGCCCTCCGGTCCTGGGCCGTGCACATCCCGTGGCAGTTTGTAATGTTTCCAGTCAGATTGCTTTCTATTGCTCCTCTGTAAAAGCTGACAGGAACTCTGCACAGGAATTTGGCCTTCTTCAGCTTCCTCCAGGAATACAGGCGTTTCTGAGCTTTCTTCACCAGCGTGGAGATGTGAGACGACCATGTCAGGTTCTCTGTGATGCTGATTCCCAGGAACCTGAAACTGTTCACCTGTTCCACCTCAGCTTCCTGAAATCAACGATCAGCTCCTTAGTTTTGCTGACGTTGAGCAGTAGGTTGTTCTCTGAGCACCACTTATTAATTTCCTCCTGATAGATAGTCTGACATCATTGACATAAATAACTGACAACTGAGTGCAGTTCATCACCTCTACCCCTAGTTTCACTCTGACTGATTCACTGTGTTGTAGTTACTTTGCCTCAAATAGCAAATATAGTTTATTTATTCATTCATTAGTCCCAGCTCTTCTCCTGTCCTGGTTTTCTCTGACAGCTGTCGATGGTCTGAAAGAGCAAACCACTGACCACCTGCTTATTGTGTTATGTCACTTATTCTATGTGTCAACTGTTGTTTAGTGTTGTTTTAATTACATGTACAAAGTACAACATAATCATGATACCTAGGCCACAACATTCCTAAACAATTGAATCCCTCCAGAGATGTTTGAAGACAGATATCCTGATATGAATAATATTTTGTCTGATGCTGCTTTTCCACACAAAAAAATCAATTACTTGTTGAAATTCTTAAAATGGCACCTATTCCTTCTACCTCACTGAACAACCCAGAATCTATAAATATGCAGATATTGTTCAGTGTTTCCCACAGAACGACAGACAACTGTTTCTAGTAGCCTATTTCTTATTTCACCATTTTAATTCTACTTCATTCTCCACCTTATTTTAGTGTTTACTCACTACTTGTATCTGCTCCCTTACCGGGTTACACATGGTAGCTCTACTTTAATCTTGAGAAGCTGCAGAGCTGCAGTCTCAGTTTAGCTGGAAATGTACAGTGTAAGTTACAGTGACTCATAAACAGAGACTTATTGTTGACCGTTTTCTCTCTGCTCGCCTGCCATTAACCGGTCTTGTTAACCTGTTTTGCGTGGGTGCCGTGCAGACGACAGCTGCATGCACGTCGCGGTTCCTCACGGGTCTATTTCAACTACTATTTAAAAACTATATAATATTCTTTGTGTGGTCCATCAATCGTGATAAATGATCCGAACGTCCTGCGAGGTGCGGACAACTCAGCACAACACCGGTTAAGCTGGGGCTCCGTCTCTTCAGCAAGTGTTCCTCTCCTGCCACTGCACACGTTCACACATGCGCACTGACCCCTCTTCCTTAAGGGTTAGGGTTACTGTATATTAACTTATTGGGAGAAAACTGGTAGTTCTATGTAAAACCAGACGTTGAGCAGCCCCATATTGCCAAAATGGTGTGATCCTTGTGTCATAAAGTCGCTGCGAAGCTTCTACTGTGAGATTCAGTCGAATCAGGCTCCGCCCATCAAATCTTTGACTATTCGGGGTCAGCCCTACACATTACAATTGTATAAATTGGCTTCCAGATTAGTTGTGATGTCACAAAATCACACATGTTAAACTGAGAAATAGAGCTGAGATGCTTTTTCGGTGAGGAAAAATTGTTCAATGTCCAGTCACAGTGTCCGGTTGGTGTATTAAGAGACTCCCAGACAAATTAACTCTATCAGCGATTGGAAACACACTGAATCCACAGTGTTTTGCACCTATCTGCAGAAATCTGGGTTAATTTCATTGCAGGTCAGAATTATGTGCTGCGTCATATCTGAGCTGATTGACTGCAGTAATAAATGTATTACAATTCTGCCATACCAGAACAGATGTTAGCTGAAGATTAGTCATGTTAGTGCAGCAGAATAGCCTGACAGTAATGGTCCAATGTTCTGTGATTAAACAGTAGCCGTGGACAGTGCGCCGTTTGCCCTAGATTTTCTTGCAGCAGTGGGAACCAGAGCTCCAGAGCTTTCTCAAGTTTACATATGATGGCAGGTACAGTCATGGTGAATCTGTCTTTGTTGTGTGTTTCTGCTGCTGGGACAAAATAAAGGACATATTCTCCATATTAATAATCTCAATTTCGAACAGTGACTAATTACAGAAGTATTGTCACGTCGGGTCTAAATGTCTGCTGGTGAAACCAAACCAACTACAGTCATTGTATTGAGCATTGCGGTATGGCCAATGGCACTTTTTCATCTGAACTTTGATATTCACATCATCCTTATAATTATTAAGGTCAGATGTCCTCTATCCATCATTATGATAGAATCAACAAAAGGCACTCATACAGAAAATTAGATTCTGAGGATACACAAGCCTTTTAATTTCCTCATGGCCGTCTTAGCTGAATTGCAGGACAATATAAATGGCGGTCTAAGTGGTGCTCAGTTCAGCCATGTACCCTGCAACTATTACACAAGCCATCATTAATGGTTTGTTTTGGAGAACAAATACATTGATGGTGCTTTTTCCCCCCTAAATGTAATTGATGCATCTTTAATGACCTTGTACTGGAAGGACTATGATATAAAAAGAGAGTTTAGAGCTTCCCATTATGTGTCATTATCTCAATGTCTGCCCTGACTATGCTGGTTTGTAAAGCCATATGACCATGTCTGTGAAGTGTTTCCTTTTTTGCCTCAGTGTAATCTGTATAAGCCCTGAATGGACCCTGAATTTCTTCTACCAGCAAATTTTTCTGCATTTGATCTCCACATTAAATTGAATGAACCCTTTCAAGAGTTTTTCAACCTAATAGAGATGTGACATTACATGAATTCACAGGGGCTTGACACAAAAGCACTTGGACAATATACTTCAATCCAATACAGTAATCCTGCAGTAACCATATAATCAGTTTTCACTGTCAGAGAGGTTCAGTTTGTCTGGCTGTATGTGTAGATATGTTAAAAAGGTGGTATTATGCTCATTTTCAGGTTCTTATTTCTTATTTAGGTGTTGTACCAGAACAGGTTTACATGGTTTCATTTTTAAAAAACACCATATTTTGTGTCATACTGCACATTGCTGCAGCTCCTCTTTCCACCCTGTGTTGAAGGCTTCGTTTTAGCTATGGAGTGACACATCTTGTCTCTAAATGATCTTTGTTGGGAGTTGCACATGCGAAGTTCCTAGTTAAGGACTACTAGCCAATCAGAAGCAGAGAAGGGCGGGTCAGCGAGAAGCCGGTAAACAGCTCGGGTTCAGCTGTAGGCTACATGTTGCCGACCAGCTCGGCAACACGGACTGGAGCGAGAGTTTCAGAGCGGTGAGTTATTAATCTGTATCCATAAAGTTTTAACTGAGCTCTGTCTCTACATCACAGGAACAACTTTATGTCCACTGACTGCCTGGAGGGTAGCTAGTGTTTGGAAGGGAGAGGAGAGCTGTGTGCTGCAGCTCACTGTTTTTCCACCGAGGGCGTGTCGGACTAGCCGCTTGGCGAGAGTTATGAGGGGCATTAGCTTTCATTCCTGTGATGTCAAAGAATGGGAAGCGGCTGGACTTCAAACGAGCTGTTTTCAGGCAGTTCAGAGCAGAGTTTTCTGTGGATGGGAACTCCCTTTGGGCTAGACTTTGGGCTTTTCACTTTGCAAACCTGTTACATGCACAAAAAAGGTATATAATTCAATAAAGGAGAGGGAAAAAGCCAAAAAGCAGAATACCACCTTTAAATTCTATGTTATTGCAACATTAAGCGTAGCCTTTTTTTGCATTTTACCCTGGCCTCCTAATTGATGTCAAACTGTGGTTGACATATGACACCAGATGTATGTTTTTGTGCCCAGTAAAGGTTAAATGCTTTATTTTAAAGTAGTACTGTCCTACTGGGCCTCAGTAGAGTTGTGGTGCAGGACCTTTCTCTTTGGAGCCCATTTGAAGTTGTCTTCCGCATGATGGAGAACTGTGCATACCCAGCAAATTCATTGCGTGTCATTGATTGAACACTGCAGTGAATTAGGCTATTGCCTGCCCACTTCTTGTGGCCCTATAGAAAAATTGTTCACTTGCAGCGCAGCACTCAAGCTCTGAAAGGTAAGAGCCAAGCTCGGGGGAATGTTAAAGAGGGGTGAGCACAACACTTAACAATATGAGTTAAAAAAGATCATGTTTTTCAAAGGGCTACTGTGGTTTTTATCAGTAGTAGTAGTAGTAATAGAAGTAATATTGTACAGCAGCCTTTTGTTTGTATTCTACTCATTTTTCACAAGGATTGAGGTTAAAAAAAACTGCAAAGTGCTATAAAGAAGCAACCACATAAATGGAACAGACATCAGACAAAGTGCTGTTTTAATTTGGAGGATGACAAACACATTTCCTTAGGAAATTAGTTGCTAAATGTAGCAACGTGAGTGCTGAACAATATCTGGTCTTTAAAAGCTTCTTTTCAGCTGATCTTTTGGCACATATTGTGTTGTTTTTCTTTTCAGTGAAATATTCTCCCTGACCTTAGACTAGAATTTTTAAAGGTGTAGAAGAATATGTAATTGTGACAAAGAATAGTGTTTTAAGTGGGGGGGGGGGGTTTCATTGGACACATAGAACATAGGACATCAAAGACTGTGAGGACCCTTTATCATCCTGATGTCTGGAGTCACAGTAGAATGTGAGATAAAGGGAAATACAGCTGTTAGCTCGCAGATAAGGAGAGATTCTTTGTGATAAAAGGTGTAATATATCAAACCATCAATAAATCCACGAATTACCATGATGTGCTGGACTTTTTCTGTGCAAGGTGTTGGTCTCTTTTCCTCCAGTGCCACAATACAAATGTTAGTGAGGCCTGGAATGTATTTTTTTGCTCTTTAAAAAGGAATAGTGATGAAGGCATCATCGTGTGTTTGAGTCGTAACTTAGTGAATCTTAATTTAGTTGTGTAATGTAATTGTGATCTGCTCCACAACATGTGAATACAGTAGTATGTTGCAGCATGTGTGTAATCTGCAGCTGAGGCAGATAAGAGCCATCACTACTTCAGAGCCTTTTTTATTTGCATTGCTAAGTAATGAGCCTTTATAGGAAACGAAAGGTACTTTTTTTCCCTCCCATTCCAAACGATTAACCATTTATATCTGTCTCCGCTGTTTAATTAGAGCAGGTATCTATGGGGAGTATTTTGGTCTCTAGTCCACAGACTTGCCAATGCATAAGGTGGGATTTTAAACAAGGCAAATATAAGAGTCACTGTTAGAAAGTAAGAGCCTAGGGTTAAACATCTCGATCAATAATGGAGGACTTTTTGGTCAAGGCCATATTTTCAATTGGATTTTTTTCTTTATAAAGATAAACTGTATATAAACAAGGGATGTTATATGTCCATAATCTCACTGCTTTGAAATTAGCAGAAGACGTACAATTATAAAATACCCATTGTCAGAAAAGACCCAACCCCACGATGTGACAGGGGAGAGATGAAGACAGCTGATCCTAGCAACAGTAGTTGCTGGAGTGTATACGATGCATGAAGGACTCGTGACCTTTATGCTTTCACACGTCATAACTGGTCCCGCAGGAAACCGGAAAGCACTGAGAAGCAATGCGCTTCCTGTCTCCAGAGACCTGAATGTCGTACACTACAGTGTGACAGAGAGGCATTGACACTTTTCCCTCCATCTTCATCCAACACCTGACAACTCAACCACACAGTGACCTTCAAACGCCACGGCTCATCCTTACGCCCCAGCAGTTAATCTTCCCTTTTGGCAAACCCTGGGCAGCACTTGTGACTTTTCCCACTTTTGGTGTGCTCACGTAGTTGCCATTTTATGCAGCAAAGAGAGAGAGAGAGAGAGAGAAGTATGTCCCCCACCTTCCCTCCTTTAATCAGAACAGTGTGTGCTGACACCTTGAAAAAATGTCAGCCTACCTGCCGTGCCGCTGTGTCAGCCCTCGCCACTCTCATCCTTCCCTGCTCCTTACTCTTTCTTGGAGTTCACAGTATCTTAGCTTCCTTAGCTCAACGTGAAAGGAGGCGGTACATCATCCTTCTATCAACTTTCATTTGAGAGTCCCACAAGGAAACTGATTGCACTTTGGAGGAGGCTATTGCAAGGTGCAGGCAGGGATTATCTCATTGCACAGCTGTTAAGCAGACAATTTAAGCAAAGGAAAAGGCTCCCAAGTTACCACGCAGTGTCTGAAAAGTCAAACAAAGTTACCATCCTTGTGCGTTAGTGGTCGTCTCACTGTACCGTTGTTAATTTCCTGCCCGCAGAGTGATTTCCAGAAGAATAAAACATGACTTCCTTTGCAAGTCAAGAATAAGCCTGTTGGTTTCCTTGTAAATAATATGCTAGATTAGCAAACATAACCAATCACAATTAAGCAAATGCAGAGCACCAAATTAACACTAATTAGAATAGACTATGAATTCATCAAGCCACTTAGCCAACAACATCAATGTAAACAAAGTCATTAGCATACTTGTGCGGAGGACATGGTACAGTCTTGATCAACGCAGTCACCCTGCAGGATTTGCTTGCCCCAAGGTCACAGTCATGCATCTTTTGTCGCAAGATTCATTAACAGGGCGATTATCTGTTTATGAATGGGGAAATGAAGAAAGAGAAGGATCCTTAATCAGTTGGGTGATTAAGACATGCTGAAAACCATCAGTGGCCCGTAATGATCTCTGATCCACTGCTCAGTTTGTGTCTGTGTGATTTTCAAAGATTTTCTCTGTGGTCAATTTGAAGTAAGTCATTTACTAGATATGTACACTAATATGTGATATAGGTAGTAGTAATTAATTCCTATCCGATCCAGTACCAATACCCAGGCTTGTATTGCCGATACCAATACTTTTTACATATTTTATTTCTTGTTTAATGTGACCTCCCTTCTGCCGTTTCTGTATTTATGAGAGAAATAAGGAGTAAGCTGTAGCCTTACCAATTCAAAATAATAGCTGCATAATGACAAGACATTATACTAGGGGAGGGCCGGGACGATTGAAACCCTTTTCAGATATATGTCATTTTAAAATATAACGTTACAGACAGAAATCATTTGTTGTTGACATCAACAACTCACGTGTGTGCTCTATCAATACCAGGTTTTATCTTGTTAAAATGTGGAACGACTGAAGTATAATTTCACTTTGAACGAAAGGTCTGTGAGTATCCTGGTGGTCCAGCCTGCAGCCCGGTGGACTCTGCCCGCCTCCCGCCGTTTCTAAATGAGGTAGAATGGCTGCGTGTCGACAGTGGCTCCTGACGTTTAATCTTCACTAGCTTCTAAACTGTAAAACTTTGACATTTAAAACTTCCGGATGTGTTAAAGTACTAACTAATCTTTTATGTGATCACGACCATGGCACATGGAACAATAAACACAACTCATCATTCAAAAAAAAAGATTGCTTGAGTGAATTTACTTTCTGATTGAAAACAGCTTCTTTCATATAACTCTGTGAAAGTTCGACGTATCCACCTGATTTTTCCCTGTTCTGTTACTGTGGACTTTATGTGCTGAGGTAGTTTGGAATATCAGACTTGTGTGGGCTCCAAGAAAATCGCTGTGTTTCATTCGTCCCGCGTTTCAATCGTCCCGGCTCTCCCCTACTGTCATATTCTTTAATTATAGTGAAAATATCCTGCTCAGAACTGCCGCTTCATAACATCATCATATTATTTTGACTTGATCTCAGATGTTTAGCGAAGTTTGCGGTTTTGCCAAAGTATTTCACTGTCTTTGCACACACATCACACAGAGCAACATTATTACCTTCACAGCTAAAATACAGCCAGACGTGACTGTTTCTACAGTCGGCCAGAGTCGGTATTCAATCGTGTAAAGGCTGCAGCGGCTCACTTCAAAGAAGCTCTGTCACAGAGCCGTAGTGCAAGCAGGACTTTGACAGGCGGAAGGAAAAGTAGTTCCTATCAACCGAGTATAATTAGACCATCCTGGGGACAGTAAGATACTTATGATAAAACACTCACTCCAAATGACTGAGTTTAGATATCGATCCTTTTAAATGAGTATCGATCCTGGAGCAGGAAACGGTATCAGAAATATCGACACTTTAGGATCTAGTAGGACTAATAGGTAGGTAGATTTTATTGTCACAATACAACAAGTTGTACAGTGAATATTTGTGATAAATCATACTCGTTTGATGTTCATTTAAATTATATTAACTCTGTGAAACAGTTTTCAAAATACAAGATTTCTTCTGTTCATAGTCAACCAATAAATGTCTGCTAAGAGTGTCTTCCAGTCACATCGAGAATCTATTAGCTTTCGATCATCTGCGTAATAGCGCTTGAAAACAGACAAAGCAAAAAGGCTGCAAATGAACTCTTTTCTACGCTTGCTATCACAGGATAATATTAAAATGGCTGAGTGCTGTTGTTTCATTAGCACAACAGTTGAATTGTAATTTTTACCTCCTTTTTATTATGCCTAAATGTGACTGCTAGACTCCCTGTGCGGTGTTTGTTATTGACAACCAGCAAATGTACAGCTTGTCCAAATGTTACCTATAGTGTTGTAGTACTCAAGACCGGTTTTAAGACCACTTTTTGATGGTCTTGGTCCCGTCTCGGTCTCGACCACATTTGTACTCGGTCTCGGACATTGAGGACTCTGGATTTTATTTCAAGACCAGTCAAGACCATGACTTTGGTAATATCAATACATTGCTTTTGCATTGTTTGATGTACTTGTTAACATCCTGACTTTGAGGATGTAAAACTTATTGCTTCAAATGCAACCTATAACCCTAATTAAAAATGCGTTGTTTCCGTTAACGACTGTCGCCCCTCCCTGCGATGGTAAACATGGGAAAGGCGTGTTGAATAAAGATGCTTACGTTTATAGGAATGTGGATCTTTCAGATCAATTTGAGAAGTATGATCTCGTTCCACATTTTGTGTCATGTAATGTCGGGAACTGGTCTTGGTCTTGACTTGGTCTCGGTTTGGGCGGTCATGACTACAACACTGGTTACCTAGCAACATACACTCAGGCCAGACGAATGTGCGGAGTCTGTATGTACGTTTGTGTGACAAGGTAAAAAGTGCGTCCTGGATTGTGGTTCCTAAAACCGTTTTGTTGGACTTTGAGCTTTCACAGATTCATCTTCGCCTTAAAGGTGCCCTGTGGAGTTTCCTGTAAACAAACAAAAGTTACGTTTACATTCAGTATTTCTCGCCAAAACTCATGTTTACAGTTTTTCCTTCCTCATCAAAACACCTGCAATGTGGATTCTTAAAATATTTTAAGTTGTGCAATGTTTACATCCATGTTCATTACCTGTCGGGTCATTGCTATGCTTCTTTGCATGTTACTGCCCTAACCCTAACTAAACAGGGACCCCCTTTTGAGAGCATTGCTCCATAGAGCTACTAGTGGACAGAAACTCCACAGGGTACCTTTTTAATTTGCAGCATCGGGTACACATTCACTTCTGTGTGTCCAAAAACGTTATCCATTGATTTAGAATGGAATCACTTGATCAAGAAGAAGGACAAATAAGGGTGGGGAAGTGAAAAGCAGCATTTTCCCTTGCCTTATTGCCACTGTTGATTATGACCCGTAACCCCAACTGTTCCGGTGGAGCTGCTCACTGACCAACAAATCAGACTGTAACTGTGTGAGAGTGAAGCCGTTCCTAAAGCATTGCCTTTTTCTTTGATGTTATAGTTTTGTGTTTTTGTTCCAGAATATTCATTCCTCTTCGTCCCTTTTTAACCACTTGTGTACTAGGTTTATCTTCTCTATTTCCATATTGTCTAATCATGGAAACTTGAGATTACCGGGGGGGGGGGGGGGCGTTACGTTGCAGCAAGTCAGTGAAATGCCAGCATGGAAGAAAAAGGCTTATTAGTTTTAAGAGAAGCCACCAGAAACATCTGTAAATGTACATTACAGTGTTTCGCACAGAATTACCGTGTAACTATGGCACTGTGGCGTGCAATCGGAATTGACTAGCAGCTGTGTACAGCGTGTTAACCTCGACAACCCAGCTGGAGTCTAACGTAAACATAGCAATCCTTACCAGCTAGGCTCCTTACATGTTTGCTTGTAACTTTTTTGAAGTTGTGTTAAGAAAATAGATTTAACGATAGAAGATAGAGTTAACCTGAATGCACTACACACAGCTCTGTTTCAATGTGTTTGTGAGAGAGAGGCGTGTCGTGTCGCCACCAATAAATCAGTGAGTGGGAAACACTGCAGTGTGGTACAGATTCTAGAGACTATTTTTGTGTCATCTTAGTTCTGATAGTGAGCTAGTTAAAATCACCTCAGCACATGAAAAGCCAATCGCTGATGATCCCTTCAATCCCTGATTGCAGATCCAATCGCCAATCAGCACAAGCCTATTGTGTACTTGCCGTATCTTATTGCATGAGACCACTGGTTCAGACTGCTGTATTGAGTGAGCTGTTTGTGTCGTTGCAGATAAATCATGGATGCACACCCCGGAGGCACTGGCCAAGCATTACATACCCTACAATGTCAAGGTATGTTTCACTGCTAGACTGTTGCATTATAATGAGCATTAAGCGCATTGTGACTGTAAAAGGATTCAACACAAAAAGACCAGAGAAGCTGTTAAACTAGAGTGGGAGGCTTGTGGTTTGTCCCTCCCACCTTCCTGTTGATTTGCTTCCTCTCCGTCAGGTTTATCAAAGCAACACCTCTCAGTCCAGGTGTTCCATGATGCTTTTCTCATTAGACAAGCTGCATGAAGTTTTTCTCTCTCTTGGCACCTGATGGAGCCGCCAGCATTGCCCCAACGCCCTTTGACCCTTCACAGCATGCGTTTATTTTCCAAGTTACCTCATTTAACAATTATGTGAAAACGATATTTTGGATATTTAATGGTGGGTGATTCTTTTTGGACGGCACTTCACTGCAAGTATGAACTGTCTAACTGAATATTGTAGGATTTATCTTCCCGAGCAGCAGTTTTCCCTCGGTGCTGTGACGGGGTGAAAGAGAGAGTATCTCTGTGTTTTCACCTTCTTGATTTCTTTATGTGTTTTTATGTAAAGTGACTCAAGCTTCTGTCCGAACCAGCCAAAACTCCTGGTTCTGAGAATAACTTGAAATGAAATGGCGGCTCCGCCCTTGACTGGAAACACGGCTTGTTGCAAATCACTTTAAAAAAAAAAAAAAAAAAAATCTCTTTCGAATATATCCAACAAACACATCTTGAAGGGGGACTGTCTCACTTGGGAGCACTTCTCTTTCAGACGGGTTTTCTGCTTCATTTCGACAAAGAGTTTCTCTCCTATGAAATGTTACGATGGAACTGAGGTGGAACTCCAAAACCACCAAATCCCCCGAACTTCTGAAGCTCCCTAAGTGTATGCAGCAAAGAAGCAGGGGGAGCTGGCACAGGAGACATCTTTAAAATCAAAGCATGTTGTCAGCTTTCACCGACGAGTTGCCTGTCTGGCTAAATTTGCTGAGATCCGAGTACATCACACATCGCTGAAGGAAATGGAGGGAATGAGACGGCTAATGTGCTGAGACTGTGCTTGGCCTATTCTCCCTGCTTTAAAGCATCACAGTTGTTGAAAATAAGCTGAATTTACTGTACAACTGTCTTGCTAGTTAGAACTTTATGTCTCAGGTAAATCCAGAAGTATTTTGATGCATTAATTCAACAAGGTCGTGTGTTGAATCATTTAGATTTGATGGCACTACTAAATCATGTGCAATATTTTCCTCTTCTCGTGATCCCACAGGTTTCCTCCAGCCTTTCTGGAATTAACCCTAACATGAAGTTTGATCTGTGACAGATCCTACAGCAGAATGCAGGGCTGCAGCTGTGAGGACACTAAGATGTTTTTTAAGATGTTTCTGGCATTTTGTGAGTTTTATAATCTACAGTTAAAAACATTTAATTTATTATTAGACTTTTCTGTTTAACGGAATACTTCGAGGACAACAAGAACACAACAAAACAATAAAGAAGTTACGGATTCACTGTTTTACATTAAGATTTTTAGTATGTAAAGCTTGTATTTAAATGTTTAAATGGACTAAATGGAATTTCAAAAACTGCGAATCACTGCCACCATAAGAGGTCCTGGACAAAACATCATAAATGTGCATAATAATATTAGGCCAGTGAGTTTAGTAGTATGCAAGAGTTGTGTAGCTACACACACACTTGACTTGAAGTGCATGATTATCAAAAACTGTAAAATTCTGTCAGTCAGATCTAAATCCTTCCTTTTACAGGTCAGTGAATTCTTAAACATTTTCTGTAGTTTGATGGAAAGACAAATGTAATTTTATGCTTAATCTGAGCTAAAGTTCTGGGATGTTTACTTTAGTCTATAAGCAGTTCTTGATTTCCAGAGAAAGAACTTTGACAGAATAGTTTAATTTTCTATATAAAAAAATATGGTTGAACAGCTAACTGAAAATGACATTAATGAAGAATTAAAGATAAACATTTGGGAGGGGGTGGGATTTGGGCAACTTCCACATGACCTCAGTTCCTCAGTAAAACCTTTGCCGTGTTTGAAAGTATCTATTTCACAGAGAAGAGATTGGACAGGTGTGCTGCTGTGTTTCAGTGATGCGACACTGATATAAGAGCTGGAATGATTTTAATTGATACTGAGGGGCCATATATATATATATAATATAAATAATCAAGAAACCACAAGTTTCATGTTTATGCCAAATTGTCACCATGTCATGAACTGATGAATGATTTGTCAGTCCAGGGGCCAGAGGTGAATTTGCGAGCCGCTGGGATCAGTGTGTCTAACATCAACAGTCAAATCACATAACAATCTGGAGTCACTTCGATTGCACATGACACAGATCCTGCCCTTTCTGAAACTGCTTCGGTAAAATCCGAGAACCATTCCATCAGGAGGAGTGAGCTGTGCATAGACGATGGCGTGGAGCTCGGAGTGCAGTTTTCGCTCCTCGCTGTGTCATCTCGATGAAATTTACGACCTGCCGTGGGAGTGTGTTGTCTGCAAGGGTGTAGAATTAGATGGACACACAGCGACTACTGTCCCCAGGAAGGATTTTTGATTGTTTTGATGTGCAGAAAGTTTTGAACATGAGCAGAAAACTTGCTGAAACACAGGAGCTATTAAAGTCCTGGGGTTTATAAATGAATTAATTTATCTCTGAGGTGAATAGATGCCACATGGGTATTTAAAGGACCCGAAGACGCCCACTTTATACGTGTCCCCTCCAATTTTGAAATGAAACTTACGGCCTTGGTGTTCTGTGTGCATATTGAGTTTGGTTTTTGCATTTGAGGGTGCACAGTCCCTCGTAAGCTAAAGGGTGAACTCTCACTGTGTGGAATGAAGGACAGGAGTGGTTCGTTTTCCAGCTGCGTGCACCAGTTGATGGATGAGCCTCTGAGCTTGGTTTACCTTGTGAAACCTCCCCAGTCGTAGCCCAGAATGCACTGGTCAGGAACAAGTGCTTCTCCATTCTATTCTGGGCGTCTGTCAGCGGCTCTCTCAGACATGTCCTTAAGTAGGTGTAGAGTACATTTGTCACAGCGGTGCAGGGAGCTGACACTTTTGTATAAAGCCTCAATCTGTTTTCTGGCTCTATTGATGATTGCCATTGTTGTGTTGTTTCTCCTGCTTCATTGCATTAAGAAATGTGGAAAAAAGTCCCATGTTGACACTGGTCATTCTTTATAATTAAAAATAAAAACTCCTCTAATTGAACACCGTGCTTCACAAAATGTCAGTTCAAATTTCAGTTCAAAGCTGCCAACTTCATTAAATGCCCTGAACAACAGTGTGCTGGACAGACAACCATTCCATAAAAAGTATACACAGGGACAATTCATCTGCAAGCTGCAAAAGTAAACGGACATTAGCAAAGGCCAGTCATGGAAAGCTGCACGCAGATTATGTTGTGTCAGAAAGACAATCCATGTCTGTCTGAGCCGTTTGCTGTATTCCAGTGGGAGACATTGTTATTTTGTTTTCCCCAACCTTCAAGGGGCTGACATCAGTGTTTATGAAGTCTGATATTGGAACAGGCTACACACATTAAGCTCAGGAGGCACTGAAGCAGTGTGTGTGACTGGAACAATTACTGCTGCTGCCGCCAGATGGAAAACACGATGTCCAGGCACAAAGGTTAATGGCTCCATCTGTTGGAGAGTGGCAGAAGTGCTGCTCCTGTGTGTGTGTGTGTGTGTGTGTGTGTGCGCGCACTTGTGTACATGCATCCCTCAAATGCTTTGTACCATAGCAAATGAAATGGTAGAAGATGGTAAATGAACGTCTCTGAAAGAGGTGAGGAGGAATAATTTAATACAGATGTTATCTACATTCAGTTGAACTTAAGAATAAGAAATACCCGATTACATTTGCTCAAATGTCACATGTGATTGGCGTGCTAATATAAAGGGGTTAATTCTTTAAGCAGATAGAAGTCTGCTGTCCTACACTTTATGACCAAATTCCATGGTTTGATTTATTAAATACTTGTTTTTCAGGTCCATTGAAAGCATGCTTCTGTCATTTCTATCTTCTCTTTGGTACCTTTATTTTCCATTTAATGCACCAAACACTTCCATATGTGCATTATACTATATGTTTTTTGTTGTGTTGCTGTCATATCATAGATGTATGCCTTTTTGTTCTCTTTCCAGTTCCTTGGAAACACAGAGGTTGAAGCCCCAAAAGGCACAGAGGTTGTAAAGGATGCAGTCAGAAAGCTAAAGGTAAATCCAGTCCTCAGAATAAGCTGTAGCCTAAAGGATAGGAAAGCGTTCTTGAGTTGAACGGATTGGATAGGAGACTCAGAAGCAGGGGAGGTGGGAGTGAGTTAAACATTCCCCCCTCCGTCATCAGTTACCAGCAAGGTGCCCTTTCTCAGCTCCCGAGTGTGGATGCCTCTAACTGCTGGATACACACAGCAGTCAACCTTCCCCGGGTAGATTAGTATCTTTATCAGCCATGAAACCTGTTGTTTCTTACCCTGACTAACATTTCGTCTTGAATAATATAACATTTTTACTTAATGAGTCACTTTATTAGCACACAGGTACTTTTAATATACACTGACAGAACTCAGTGACACATCATAAAGACTCTTGACACTTAATATTCTCCACCAGTGGTTCCTAGTATGAAATTAGATCATCTAATTCGTCACTGCCGCCTACATTTGCATATAAATGGGGGAAAAATTGATTTCTTGAAACAATATAAGCCTTTAATACTAAATTACACTGTTAGCATCGATTAAAGCTGCATATATAAACACTGGTTTAAATCACTACGTGTAATGTGCAAGGCTTGTAGTAACTAACACAGAATTATCACCAACTCTGCAGCTCATCTCAGCTCTACACAGTATTTCAGTCTCCTTGAACTTGTTGTTTTAGGGTTTGGCTCACAGGTTCCTCTCACAGAAACCGTCTTGCATTGTTTGCACTACTAATGTTTCATGTAGATGCACTGCCACAAAGTTTCGGTGTACCCACATTTTTCACAGCACCGTTAGCACCATAACAGTATATTAATAACGTTCTATCATTTCCCATACCAACAACCACACACTTAGTTCTCACAACAGAGCCAATCAGTGGCGAGGAACCGCCAATGTACAGTACCGCGTCACTCATCAATGCTGGTGGTTACCCCAACTGGCACCTCACAAAAAATTTAACAACACGTTGCGGCGAGCAGAGCACAAGAACTGTGATCGGTCAGCTTGGTAGCATCGCATTTTCTCCAAGCTTCCAGGACGTTTTGAAGCCAGTTTTCCTAGCGGCCAAAAAAGCAGCTGTAAAGCAGTGGATGCTTTCTTTATCACAACCGTCGCAAAATGACTCATTTCACTTTCCGAGTTTGATCCATTCTGTCGATAACATTTTGAAAGTTTAAAAGAGCTGCACAGTTATTGTTTTACAGGGCTAAACCAGTTACAACGCAGTGGAACATAGAAACGGTGTAATTGCAGAGCAACACAGACACCAGCACAGCATAAATGCGAGGGTACGTGCTTTGCCAACGCCATAGCGTATAAATCTAGCGCTCCTCCTCTGCTTTCGATTGGCTCTCACCTTCTTCCACAGGTGAGTTTTGGGGAAAGTACAGACAGAGATAAGGGCGACAAAAAATTGTCCTGCGAAATGTTTGGTCCATTGGTGCGACCAAAAATTCTTTTTGTCTCAGTGGACAGATTTTTGGTCACACGCCGGAGCTTACAGAGATCAGGTTGCCAGAAACAGAACTTGCTGATGTTGCTCTGTGTCTGCTAGATTTGTGAATAGGCAAGCGCGCTTGGAACCTCGATATACCAGGCAGGAGGTACGGGTAGAACTTTTCCCCAATGGAAAACCAAAGAAGGCGAGTAGAGTCGGGGCGAGTTGAGCTGGTACCGTGCAGTGGAAAAGGGAGTTTAGTGACCAACTCTACTTTCAGCTCTGCTTTTGTTTCCACCAGCTCCTGAGGGAAATATCTGGTTCTTTAGCGGTTAAATGTTCCATCAAGTTCACCATCTACTCGCTAACTTGTCTGTCTGCTATTTAGTGCTGGACAGTTGGGTTTTTTCAGAGCTTTTGCTGAAAACAGCCTGCTGCTTCTAGAAACAATGCTAATGAGGCCGGTGAGACCAAAACAATGAGCTGAAAGACGATTAATATAAGAATATTGACTCCAGCAGCTTTAATATTTAATTGTCAATTGTTTTTTCCTACATAAATCAGGTCCTTAGTGACCCCGCTCCTAAATATAACGCAGATTAAGCCAAGCAGTAAAATCAATTGCTTGTAAACTTTACTTATTACTAAACATATCATTACAATACCAAACGCACAATAAAACATATATGTTTGCCATTTATAAAGCCTGTTATCTTACACATAGGCTAGTGTAACTGTCTAACCCAAATTAGTCACACACATTCATAAATCAGTCACTAGCCTGTGGTCATTGCAGCATGGTTGTGTGCATGTTGCAATGACCATGACTTGTAACCAAACTAGCCTTTATGCAGGGAACAGCCGCAGCCCGGACCACTTTTCCTTTCTCACAGCTTCTTGGTAACGTGGCTTCACTCGCTGCCTGCTGGCCTGTCCTCTGTCTTCTCCTGCCAAGAGTTGAATCTGTGAGGCCACTCGGAGGGGAGGACTGTTTTTCCCAAACCCATAGCTCTGTTGTTACATTACATTTGATCTTGAAAGCCGGTTTTAGGACAGGCTTAGTTATCTTTTCAAAGACTCTGTAAGGGAAACGATGGTTGGTAGTTGAAAAATGAGAACTGAGAGACAGCCCTGGAAGGCATGTGCCCATGATTTAGGTAAAATACTGTAGTCTCATATCAGTTAGAATATAAATGCTTGTGTTTTAATTCAAGTAAAATAAATCTCACGCACTTACTATTCTCTCTCCCGGTCTGTTCGTGTTCGTGTCTGCATATGAATGAATATATGATTTTACTGTAAGCTTTTAAGTGTCAGAATGTTAGAAGCTGTAAAAATAATCTTATTGCCACACACACACACACACACACACACACACACACACACACACACACACTGTCTTCACAGGGTTCCACATTGAAAAGTGAAATCAGACAAACATCTTATTTCATTTTCATGGCTATAGTTTAGGATAATATTAGATACTTCCTCAACATTTAACTCATAATAGGTCATGATAGTATGTATTATCTTACATGTAATGACACAGTGTCTTCACTTTCTTTTTAACACACATTTTCATTGGTTATTGATTGAAAGTCATTGCCTCAAGTCCTGTAAGTATTTATGTCCATTGGCAACATAACTGTGAATGTTTTTCGCAGTGCTTAAAAGAATGGCCATTTGGAAAAATCACAGATTTGTAATACTTTGTTAAACAAGAGCCCAAACAATATACTGATTTTAGAGGGGAAAAAATCACAGATTAAACATTTTGTTTAAACTGGGCATTTTTTAAGATGACCTTTTTTAAAATCTAGTGATAACAGTTAATTTGAACTGATAATACAGAGGCTTTTTTTTGTATATTCTTGTATCTTAAAAGTAAGAAGCAATGTGTGAGCAGACATTAGCGAGTAGGCTATGTAACTCCCTTTGCAAAAAACTCCTTGACCGCGCATTCACTGCGTCATGCATGCAGTATACATGTGCTAGAGTTAAAAAAGGCAAATAAAAAATTAAAAATAAGTGAACTAACAGCACTGACCCTACTAATCTACACAGTTAGACTGAATTGCTAGCCGTGGATCAACCTCATGGCATGCAGGTGGTTTGGTTTTGGAAAGACGGACGTTGCTCGGAAGACGTTAACCTGCAAGCTCATGGCTATAGCTACATATGACGTGTTTGATGTCAGTAATACTTGCACTGGAGGTTTCAGTGTTTTATATTGTTTTTACTTGAATGCTTCAGATTTAAATAAATAAGACCTGTTTCCATTAATGTCATTAGTAAGCAACACTTAACATCCTATTAACTAGAACTAAGCTTGTGCATTATTAGACTTTTACAAACACATTATGCCAAATACTGTCTAATTATTGTTATTGACAAAATCCCAGGAAATATCCTAATATCATTTTTTGGCACTTCTCTGATTAGTTATCAGCTGTGATCAACCCTCAGTTCTAATACTAGTACTAGTACTCCCTGATCAGCACCAATCAGCAGATCGACAAAGTTAGCGAGGAGCAGAGCAATTAGCAGCTGTGAATGTTGGACTTAGATATGCCAAAAATGTATTTCAAATAAATGCTCATGTTGCTTTGTGTCTGCAAAAGGTGCAAAATAGGTACTTGATTGCTAGCACATTTCTCAACACAACAACTTTTTGAGAGGACATTGTTGTGTTTTCTGCTTGTTCTGCTTTTATGGGTTATGTTTTTGAAAAGATTTGGAGCTAAGCTTCTAGTTGTACTGCTGTGCGTCATTATCATGTGTTTTTTGTTCCTTATAAATATCAGGGAGGACTGATCAAACGTTTGTTTGTGATTTCCCTCACTGGCAGTTTCAGAGACATATCAAGAAGTCAGAGGGACAGAAGACCCCCAAAGTAGAATTGCAGATCTCCATTTACGGCGTGAAGATACTAGATCTAAAGACAAAAGTGAGTCCAGATGTTTGAATTTTGTTATTCAGCAGGGGCACCTGGAGGGATGCTGACGACAAACACCACGTAAAGAAAGACATGATTGGTAGTCAACATTCATGAAGTCAGTACATAATGAATGCATTGTGTTTGTTTTCTAGGATGTACAGCATAACTGTCAGTTACACAGGATATCCTTCTGTGCAGACGACAAAACAGATAAAAGGATATTTACTTTTATCTGCAAAGACTCGGAGTCCAACAAACACCTCTGCTATGTGTTTGACAGTGAAAAGTGTGTAAGTGTCTCCTGCTTCCTTGTCTTTTCTTTGAACATGACGTGATTTTACAGAATGTAGAATTATCGTGTGCGTTTTATATTTTGACGCTGTGTCATTTGGATGGATATTTTGACATTATGTAGTCAAACCTCAGGGATTAATTCAACTCTAAATAAGCTGTAGTGACATGCAACATGAGCAAGTCTTTGCTCCCCCTGCTGCAGGCAGAAGAGATAACTCTAACCATCGGTCAGGCCTTCGACTTGGCCTACAAGAAGTTCCTGGAGTCCGGAGGTAAAGACGTGGAAACCAGGAAACAGATTGGGAGCCTTCAGAAAAGAGTACGTCTCACGTCCAGTTGATTCAGCTCGCTTGCTCCCACACAGACTTTAATTTACTTTGAAAACTTGTACCACCATGCTGACACATTAATATTTTCATTAATTAATGAATAGCTTGCTTCTATTGATTTTTGTAAATCATTCAGCGGGGACAATTAAGCTGTGTTGATGAAAATGGCAGTAATGAATATTAATGATAGCAAGCTCTGTTGTTACAGACCCAATCTGCAATTGAATTATTCTGCACCCTGCTGAAACTGTGGAGCTTTCCTATTGGTCTGGTTTAAATGGTGATTAATTAAAACATTTGTATGAATTATATGAGTCACAGGATGTGGTGGCTAAACACCAGTGGATATGAATTAAAATGCATTTGGAATAATTATTATTTGGTGTTTAAGCTACTTGAAAAAGACTTATTTTCCACATAAAACGTGGTAGACTGGTCATTTAATGAGAGACGGATCTACATTCGTTGTACATTCACACACAGTCTTTGTCAGTTTTATGGTGGTGGGATTGTTTTGTTAAACTATATTTTATGGAAGGGTTTGGGTGATATGATGATACATGTCTGCTGTCAGGTCTTTAATATTTTTGGATTTTTACATCAATGGACAATTTGTTTCTGTATTTAATTTCATCAGAAGCAGACATTCCCATCAGCTGTTTAATTTATTTACTGTATCACAGTATTAATATTGCAGTATAAAATAACATATTGTCCAGTGACAACCATGTTTCTCCAAAATGTGGGTATTTTGAAATTTTCAATAAAATAATCAAATATTAAGCGTTCCTTTGTAGATTGGGACTGTTCTCCTACTAACAAACCATTTAAAATCCCAATGCATTAGATAATGTAAATCACAAAAAAGCTGGAGACAGACCTGTTTCATGAGACAGTGTTTGGATTTGTGTTGATATTCAGTTTCTTAGAGAAATTGTGCCCACCTCAGCTTAAAGCAGCAATCAATAAATCAAATGCTCACAACAACAAACAAAACAATACCTGTGGCTGTGTGCTGTAATGAGCACAGCTGGTCTACCTGTGCGCACTCTGTCCGTGCACTCACTGTGCATGAACATGTGCTTTGGGGGAGTCGGATGAGAATTTCTCTAAAGCTGAGCAGTTAAGTTGGGGTTTTCATACTTGATGTTTCAGTACGAGATGCCATTCTGCAGTCCAAGCTTTCATTCGCCGTGGCTTCAAAAATGACCGAACTGATGTTGTTTTTATGCAGATTCAAGAACTGGAAACAGAAAACTCGGAGCTCAAGCAGCAGCTTCAAGATCTTGAAGAACAGCTGATGATAGCTCATGTCCCACCAGTAAGGACAAACTGCACGACACTCACCTCTTCAGTTTAGAGACTAAAGAATAAAATTGAGACAGTCTACATAAAATTTTCTGAATTAACTGACTAATATCTGCTACATATTCCAGTACATACCTAAACATTAGCCACCATAAGTCACTGGTCGTACACGGTACAAGGAAGATTGATTTTATGATTTAACCAGATGAAGTTTTAGTTCCCTATATGCTACTCACCAAAAGCAAATGTTATATAAAAACATGATATACATCGGATGGGTGATGAATAACAAGTCCTAGAAATAAAGCCAGACCATGTAAGTGTGTAGCAGCTCAACCCCTGAGTGTACTGACTTTAACAAGGGTACATTTTATAGCTTATGAATATAACTTTTTATTTCTAAGACTAAGATTATTAGTCACATAGTCTCACTTTAACTGCAGTGTCTGCAGACAAACTTAACAGCTTACCAATGTTACATGACTCTCACATCATTTTGGGATTCAAATGTTCCACATCAGCCAAAAGTGCACAACCAAGACCATCTTTTAATTACGAAAGTTGATCAAATGTGGGGCATAAGGGTTAAGCTTACGGGATTTTTAAGTGCAGCTTGGTTTGTTGATATTGCTCCTGTGATTAAATGCACCGCAAGCTCGGAATGACCAAACCTACCTGGATGCAGTCAGTGGGGGTCGACGCTGTGTCTGACGCAAAGCAATTACACACCTGATTGGTCTGATGAGGAATGTGATACATTAATTGAGCCGAATGCCATTACTGGCCAAGTGACAGCCTCCTGCAAATGCAACTACCCACACCTCTCCTACTCTACAAGACTGAATAATTTTCTCCCTCTGGTCATTTTCTGTCTGCGATCTTTTCTTAGCCGCTGCACATTAACGCAGCTAATGAAGCGTACATGCTGCAGAGGCCCTCCTCTCTCTTCTGGTGTCACAGCATCAAGTCGCTCTCCTGTCTGGAAATCTCCTCTGTCACGCTCACTCCTATGAGCTCGCCGGAGTCCAACTTGTCTGCCGGGCTACTAACTCCTCCGCCTGCCAAACCCGCTCTCCTTCCTCCTAAGCCTACCGAGGGATGCAGCATCCCACGGCCTCGCGTAAACACCTTACGCTTTTTCTGTCTTTCTGCTCTGTGTGTTGTCACTGTCCCTAAGGCTGAGGTATCTCTGGCTTTTGTCTCTCTTTCACTTTTTGCCGCTTCTTCTCTTGCTTTTCTATAAACAAAGTACAAACATGTTGTTTGCCTATGTCCGAGCTTACACAAGTCTGACCTTGGCTTAATTATTTCCGCGACTTGACACACAGGCAGGGAGTATCTCCACGAAGCTACAGTCTACAGACGTTTTCGACATGGTTCCCTTCTCCCCTGTGACACCGCTGGTCCCCACACTGTCCAGCAACGGCTGTCCACCACCCCCACCGACCACATTACCACCAGATATAAGTGAGTAGCTACTGCGTGACTTCCTCATCATAACACATACGGGTTTTAATTAGTTCTCCAGCTGACGAAAAATAAAATCTGCAGTTAAAGATACACTTGGTTTTTGTTTAAATATTTGTAGATTAAATCACTGTCTGATGAAGCTGTTGTTCATCTGCGGTCTGTGTTTGTAGGGAAAGACCTGTTTGGCGCTGAGCCGTTTGATCCGTTCACCTGCGGGGCAGCTGACTTCCCTCCAGATATTCAGTCAAAGCTGGATGAGATGCAGGTGAGCGCCTGTCTGTGTCTGATCCCTCCACATTTAGTTTAAAAGACCTACAACGGAGGCTGGTTCAGCTGTGAAACCCAGCTCCACAGTCTGTCTCATTATCAGTATCAGCACTTTGAAGATTCAAATTGCCTCTTGCTTAAATGAAGAAAGGCTTTGTGCATCATGCTGAATCATTTCTGGGCAGTTTTGGTCCTAAAGGGTCTGCTGTGGACTGCAAGAGAGCTCCAGTCCCCCATTTATTAAAATGATTAATGTTGAAATAGAAGAAGTTTGTCATACTGTTGTGCATAGAGCAGTAAAACAAGCAGATGTGAGGGATTACCCAATTCTGTATTCCTGTTTAGTTGTTTCTGGAAAAGCTGAGCACAGTGAGATTTCAATGTAATCTTCAGCTGACTCAGTGGTGAATATGTCTCACTTCTTCATTTATATATCAGGGACATGAAACCGGATACACATTCGTTTAAAAATACATTAATAAAAAGTCACTCAGTTATGTTTTCATGATCCATTATGCATTTCAATGGAGTGAAAACAAGTGAAAGTGGCCTAATATGTTTTTATGTAATTGTATATTTGGTCTGGTGAAGCAATAAATTCTTAACATTTTATTCACTATTCAGAAATAACAAAGACAGCTGATGATCTTGGCTTATCCGGAATAACATGCCATTAGCTTCTGCTGTGTCATTGCTGGCTCGGTGATTCTCAAACTGTGGGGCGGGTGTCTCTGTGGGCGACGCAGAGGGGAAAAATGTCGAAGGCAACTTAAGCTGGATGATCTAATTCCTGCGGTCAGAACAGACAAATAAGGGTTGTCAAGATTTCTGTTATCATGATTTATTTGGACACAAAACAACATGCATGAGATCTTGACAGATGATGCTCATCAACCAAATACGTCAGTCAAAGTTGAAGTCGGGGAAAATGTGACAAATGTTCCCACCTCGCTCTCAGGCTCTCTCAGAGTGGGGCGTGTCAGCTTTCTCTCTTTTGGCAGCTTGGGCTTAATTTGCTCAACAGGAACTCAGGGTGAGGTGAATGGAATTAGGCAGCTCATGTCCACGGTAATATAATTCCAGTGAAATTACATTCAACAGGACTTGTTTTGTTGCACCTTTAAAACACTTTAAGCAACGTCAGCTTTAAAACAGAAGTTCTGCTGCCTTAAATACGTGAGTTCACTGCATTAAACGAGTCTCATGAGTTTTATAATGTAAATTGGACTAACTCAAGTTCACTGAGCCTCACATGTGAAAACCTCATTGGCAGTCAGTCAGTAGCGCTCGCCGTTTGCTTGTTGTGGCTGCTCCTGTTGGACCCACTTTCTACCAGAGTTGGTAAAAAGGCAGCAAGTGATGAAGCGTACGAGGGTAGGGGCCTCATCATGGCTCACATTGTTTCTGTTATTAGTTGGGTTTCTGTCCAACATGTATTGACGACACGTGTGTTCTTCACACTACAGTAAAGCTTGTCTGGGAGTGTTTGCCTCTTTAGACACTTACTGTGAACACTCAGCAGTAAATTCAACTCATCATTTGAAGTCAGAAGACTTCACGTTCTAAAAATAAAACTTTTAAGGTGACCTGACTTACAATATAAATTTAAAAAATACGTAAAAGTACATATTTACATACGTTTTTTAATAGAAGATTAGTTGATTCCACTAAATGTCGTTATGATGTTTACAGTGTACTTTTCCCCCAATATTGTTGATTATGGTTGATTCATATGGTTGATGGCAATTCAGTGGGTTAAAGTGGGATCAGGAAGTACAAATATGAAGCATTTTTCTCTGCTTCCAAAGGCGGAATGAGAAATTGTTTGCGAAGCACTGCTGTAGCTTCAGTTGGTATGGATGCCATATCCACAGCAATCCGTCATTCTCTGTGGGTCTGTGAAAAGCGCACAATTATAAGGTTTTGAATTACTGTATAATTAGAAAAAATGACTTCTGGAGCTGAAAATCAGCTGCAACTTCTGTGATTCTTCCTGCAGAATAACTGCTGAGCAAGCACTGAGTTTTAGCAGGGAATTGCCAATAGGAGGCACTGTTGCACTGACACACTTTAGTGCCCTAAAACGTTTCCTTCAATGTCTTCTTAATTACTAACAACTGAATTCACCTCTTGTCCTCTCCACTTGTAGCGTCAGAGATGGTTTGTACTCTTTGCTCTGATCTAGCTTCCGTCTGTGTCGTGACTCTGGCTGTGTCTTTGTCTTGCATGCGCTAACCCTGTGTGATGTAACTTCTTCATCTTCCCTGAAATGTTTTCCTTCCCTTTAGCAGAAATGTTGTGTTGTCTTTAGTTAGCAGTTTGTTTCTCAGCTCTCTTGCTCTGTAGTTGATGAGCTGCTGGGAGTTTGCTTTAGTGAAAACCGATGTCACACTGATGCAATTATGTATTTATAGAAGAGAGTGCATTAAAACAATTACAAGTAAACATAAAATTCATTTGATATGAACGAGTTTCACCGTGCTTCTCCCATCAAGGTGCATGCCGTCTTTCTACCTGAGTTTATGATCTTGCACATAACGCATGTTCAGCATTTCATTCTCTTTTACCTTCAGAGCTTTATAGTCTTTTCTCCATTGGCTCTCATGTAAACATTATTCTGACTTCCTGTTTATCGGTAAATGTCATCTCACAGAGGCCATGTCGGTGTACACAGTCACTGAAGGTCACAGCTGTTCTCTGGCTTTTCTTCCAGGAGGGGTTCAAAATGGGACTAACCTTAGAGGGCACCATCTTCTCTCTGGACCCGCTAGACAGCCGCTGCTGATGCCAAGAAGATGCTCTTTGTCCCGTACTTTTAACTCGTTTGTATGAAGAAGTGCCAAAATCCACTCCACGGTTGAGTCAAGATGTCACAGTTTTCATCTTGAGGTTTATATGCATTTGCATTTAGATTAGATTGGTTTTTCGATATTTCAAGGTAAACTCAGATCCATTGTAGAAAAGAACTATTTTTGTAACAAAAAACAAACATATGGAAGGAGTAGTTTTGAGGTCCTTTGCTTGTACAGGCAATGAGAGATGTAAATAGTTGAATATGTCCAATGGTACACAGAATTTTCCGAGACAGTTTGTGTGTATATGTACCAGATGAATTCTGTATTGTTAACACATTCCTGTGTATGCCACAAGCTGGAGAAGAAAAAAAATGGAATCTGTATCATTAACACAGCTTGTCCATAACATCACATAGCTTATTTTACTCAGCATTCATTCACACATTATGTAGTTAATTAATCCAGTCAGACTGTTTTTTTTATAATTACTGACTTTTCCACCTTTTGTTTTTGACAATGACTTCTTGTTGTTTGTTGTTTTTTTTTATTCACAGGGTTGAATTTCCATTTCAGTATTTACGTGCCATATTTTTGTCATCATTGTAGTCTCCTCTTTTCTTGCACCAGAAGGCACTTTTGTTGGACAGCCTCTGTCCTATATACAGTACTATTCCCTTTATTTTCCTTTTTGGTTGCATTGACTTTGCTGTTACAGTTATTAAAGATAATTTTAATGCAAAAAAATGCTACTAATTAACTCTCTCATTTATTATTTGCGTGACTTTTTTGAGCTGCTGTGTATAGTTTTTGTGTTTGAAATGATTTTTTCCTTCACAACCCCAGCATTGCTTTTTATGGATATATAGCTCGACAGCCATTTTGTTCATTGTTCCCAGAGGATGAGTGCTGTTTCCTCTGGCGCCACCAGCAGGTCAATGCTTCCACTTGTTCAGTGAAATAGCTTAAAATCTACTGGATGGATTGGCTCAACATTTTGTTCGCACATTCTTGGTTCCCAGATGAGAAATCTTGCTGCACCTCCATGAGGATGACATATTTTGTTAAATTTAAAATTTGAGACAACTTTTGGATATATTGCTATGGATGGTGCAGACGTGTGCTGGTATGTTCCCCGCAGGATGAATGGTCTTAACCTTGGTGATCCCCTGACTTTTCATCTAGTGCCATAATCGGCTCCAAATTTAATATCTCCAGCACGTTGGTTTACGACCAAATACGAGCTAAACTAATTCCCATGTTCGCATTCCTTTGTTTTTAGTGCTAATTAGCTAATGTTAGCATGCTAATATGCCAAACTAAGATAGTGAACCAGGCAAATATTACCTGCTGAACATCAACATGTTAACACTGTCACTGTGAGCATGTCAGCATGCTGACTTCTGCATGCAGTTCAAAGCATTATTGTGCCTAAGTAAAGCCGGGCGGAGGTAGACTCTTAGTCTTGCTCTGGATTCTTGTGTTATTTGTAATGTAGATGAAGTTTCAGGAGCAGTATCACTCTATCGCTGTCCTACTTCTTCACTTGCATCTGTGTTCAATTTGTGGTCCGACCTCACATTTTCTGGGTTTTTGCCTCAGGATTTCACACCCTCACGAGGCTGAAATTATTCTATTAGGGTACAAAGTTTTTAAAGGCCCAAATGAAATCTTCTGAGACAAGAACAGGCAGAGAGAAGTATTTTCAATATTTATTTTCAAAGGATGAAACGCATCTGCTTCCAGTGTGGAGAGCCCATTCCTCCTCCTCCACACGCCTCTCTGCCTCGGGGGTGTTAGCAGGCAGTCAAGCCTTTCAAAAGTTACAAATCTATAATAAATATGCTCAAATATGAACCAAATGGTCACAATAGAATTACTTGAAAGCACACTCATTAAAATTTAAATCAGACAGCTTACATTTGAAACAACTGTGAATGTTAAATACATAAATGTTTTTTTTTTAAACTAGAAAAATATGTCTAAAAATGAGACAAACGTAAAGGACCTAACTATACCTGAATTAATATGACAAGAGCTTGGGGGGGATTAACAAGCATTTTGTTTAATTTGTTGCAGAGCAAGAAATACAAAGCAAACAGGCACTCACAGCCACCTTATTCTATAAAACTGATTATAAAAAGGATTTCAAGAGCATATAAGTCCAAGATAATGAACGGGGGGGAACTGACATGCATAAAAATAGATCATTCTGTGCTACCTTTTACTGTACGATATTGAAATTGAAGGAAAAACAATGTTACAAATCACCACACACCACTCACGCGACTCCTCATTCATCTCTCCGTCGTTGACAGAAAGATCTTTATTGGTTTGCCCAAACCCTGCCCTGTACCGCGCGGCGGGGTGAAGTGCACAAGGATCACACTACTTACAAAACAGCACCTGCGAAAAAAGATTTACATGTAGTGTCATGGTTTCTCAGTTTCGGTGACGAGGTAGCTAACACTGAGGAATCAACAGTCTTAGTGTCTTTAATGGTCTACGTGGTCGGTACAGAGTTTAAAAGACTTGGAGACAGACACTGGTTCATCAAAACTGTCTTGAGAAAATACCTGCACCAGTGAACTCATCACCGGCTGTATTTGTTTCCTCAATAGCACCACAATGTAGTTTTATATTCAAACATTTAAAACAAAAAAATTCAAAGACAAATCTGTAAAAAATAGTTTTGGAGGGACGATGCAGCTTCAGTTGGATTTTTCTGGGCCTATAAACAGCAGTTATAGTTACAATTTTAAAGCTTTCATATTCATAACTCTTTGGCAATGTTGTTTAGTGAAATAAAATTAAAGATCTTTTGACCAAACTACATCATAGTGAGCCTGGAAATGCATGAAGCTTTAAGTCAAACATACACAAGAAGACAGAGGAATGATTTTGATTTTTTCCGAATTTTGTGGGGAAATTCCAAACATTCATCCTAACTTACAAATCTTCAATGTCTTGAACTGGGTTGAAAGGCACAATAAATATCTTGCCACAGGGCCAGAATAGTCCTCAGTACTCGTATGTACAACGCGGCTGATCGCCATCAGCTGTCAGTTCAATAGTCTCAGGATTCTCCCCGACGCATCCATGCTGGTGATTTTACAAGAAGCACACAGGCCCGATATCGACGCCGAACTCTTGCTTGGGGCCACCAATGTCCACAGGGGCAATATCCACAATAGGAAGTCTTGCTGTTTTCTGTGTCCTGTACTCAAACACTGTCTTGCCCCAGTTGCCATTTGCTTGCTGTAAAAGAGACAAATAAAAGTTAAATTAATTCTACTCTACAATGTAGGGCAATACATCTCAAAGAAATGGTGTACATTATTTTAATGACTTGCTGGATGCTGCTTTGCTCTTACTTCAGAATTTCTTTTTTTGCATAGTAACTGTAGACACTCATTGTTTTATATCTGTCGTATATGCGATAAATCCTACGAAAAGACTCAAACCATCAGTGAATAAATCGCACTAGCGAGTACTGGCTGCGTATCCTAACCCTGATCTTCCTCTGTGCCATTAGAGCTCCATTGTTGTCCAAAAACTATTAAAAACTCATCAGTGAGCCTCACTGTTACCATGAACACACACACACTGTAGTTCACTTTGACTCAATCCCACATACCTCGTCCTGCTGCCCCAAATAGTCATCTAATGCGGCAATCTAGCTCATCAGCAGCTAAACTCCTATGTTTGCCAGCTAGCTGCCGACTGTTGTTGCTGGGCAGTTTGCGAAAGTGAGTTTATTGGATGTTTTCACTGAAAATAGCTGCCTGCTCTTGCTGGAAACGGTGCTGAGAGTGAACCAAAACAGTAACATGGGCCAGGTTAAATTAAGATAATTTAGCTGAAAGATGCCAAATGCACCATAGATGGGGAGAATTCCAGTCAGGTGATCATTACCTGTGTACAGCTGTAGTACCAGGCTATTTCAGAAACTTTTTTTTTATTTTATATGAAACTCTGTATTAGTAACCAGTTTTGTAAACATTTTACTTCTCAGAAAGTCTTGAGGAACGGACTAACTCATCGTTGGTTTTGTTGAGAACAGGAAAAATCTAGAATAATGCCAGCCGTACAGAGTCCTTTCGATAGGGTTAACGAATGAATGAGTAAAAAGAGCAAAGCCACTGTTGAAATGCGGGAACTTACTGAGCAGGAGTCCTCCACCACTGTGTATCTGAACCGGTTGTTTCCCTCTGCTTTGAGCTCCAGATCGTTGGAGCCCTTGAGGATCACAGCTTTCTTTAAGTTGCCCGTCGCCTCGTCCTTATAGCCCACAGAGTTCTTGCAGTGGTAGGTGATGGTCTGGGCTGCCTCTTTGGAGAGCAGGCGGATGAACGTCATCTGGACTGTGACGGAATTTGCCGACTGATCTTTGTTGCCATAAGCGAACTAGAGAAACAAATAAAGCATTCAACACAGAGCCTCTGAGATGCACCTCTGAAAACACAATATGGCCTTTTCCACCACTTTCCCCCCCAAATTTGAACTGTTTCTCACTCAGTCTGTTGTTGTCTTAATGTTTCAATTACAAGAACAGATTCTTTACAAGATTCTTGTTCCATGAAGCCTTTAACAGCTTCACTGGGCCTTTGCCGTACACAGCCCTGCTTCCCTCTCCCACCATCAAACTAACTGCTCACATGTGTTCCGCTGTTGATGTCCGCTCCGAACCACACAGGTTTGTTCCTGGAAGAGCTCCACCACACTTTACGAGGTATGCTGCTTGGGTTGGCAGAGATGCAGGTCTCGCCTGTGTCCATGTTGCAGTGCACTTTGATGGCGTCCTCCACACTGCCTTGGTTTGGATCCACCCAGTACTCACCTGCACAACAAAATGGTACTTGGAATTTTGGACATGTTGCCTTTGGCGACATCTTTGATTTATTCTGTTCTGCTAGGAAATAAATCACTTACATTGCATGTAAGCAGGTTTAGTTCACAGTTCAGAGGCATCATGATAATATTTCTAGATTTATTACATTAAAGAGAAGCACTGGGAAGATGAACAGGAAAAACAACAGCTAAGATAAGAGTATAATAAAATAGAGGACAAAGATAGAGAAGGTTGTGATTAAAATTCATACTGTACACTAAGACTTGTCACTCCTAATGTGTGTGTCAGTTCTGTTTAGTACATGGAAAGTGTAGGATAAAGATTTCTCTAAGTGTTCTCCACACATAGAGGCCTCTTGCAAGAGTCTGACACTCACCGCTCTTCTTCATGGGGTAGCATCTCTTCAGGTCGTCACATGTCCTGGCAGGATGTTTCCTGCTGCCGTCGGGGCTCTTCATGCTGTCGATCTGGCTGCTGAGGGCCTTCAGGGTGGCCTGAACACCGGGGTCGATGGGCACTATAGTGGAGGAGTTGCTGTTGGGCAGAGCCTCGTCCTCGCTGAACTCAGGAGGAGGAGGGGGGCCGTCGTCGTAATCCTGAGGGCCGCCGAAGAGGTCATCCATGGCAGCAATGGGAGGTCCTGGGGGACCGGGAGGGCCTGCGGGTCCGGGCTCTCCTGGAGGACCCTGTAGATTTAGGAATAGTAGAGTATTTAACTTTTATGTAACGTATATTTGTTGTGTTTTTATTTACCGGTCAAAACTCTATCCAGACAATAACAAGCACAAGCAGGGCCCCGACTAACTGAACATCTGGTGAAATTATTTAATGACTGTTGATTTTTTAACTGAAGCTTTTTATTATTTGAGCACACACATTGCAAAGTAAGAACTTCCGATATGTATCATGAGACAGTACCTCTGGTCCAATTTCTCCACTGATTCCACGAGTTCCAGGAGGCCCCATCGGTCCCGGCTGTCCAATGTATCCTTCCTTTCCAGGAGGCCCAATAGGTCCAGGAGGCCCCTGAATCATATTCCAGAAAAGACCGTTTTAAAACGTCGACTCCAAAATCCATGACAAACTCATTATGTTGTTACAAAAGATGAAATTCAGGAAACCATGTTTTCCTTCTGAAACAAACGTAGCATTTACCCTCGGCCCACTTGGTCCAACAATTCCTGGAGCTCCCTGCTCACCAGTTGTACCCTAAAAGCAAAAGGTGAATATTCATTAGTTTGTTTATGAATATCATGTACACGTTAGATTTAAACGTTTTCCCAGAATGTCCACCGTGCACAGGCGCACCTGCACTTTAAGACTATGACCGGCTGGATGATACTCAGACTTCCATGTTGGTAACTGCACCTCACAGTAGAAGACTATTCCTAAATACAACAGAATCTGAGTGCTGCATGTGTTTCTTTTCTTTATTATGCAGCGTATAACACATTTGTTCTCCATTCAGATGCATTTTTAGAAAAAAAAAAAAGACAAAGTTTTGAGAATATGTGACTAAAACCCACGTTCCAGTTTGCAAGAGAGCAAATGCGTGCTCAAAAAAGTTGTGTGTCCAAGTAATTCTGACTAAATAAGCAACAATCAAACTTCATTTGCACAGTAGCCTAATCAGCTTTTTCCTCTGAGCGATGGGGTCCTACATGAACACAAACCTTTCTGCCAACAGTTATTTCACGTGATAGGTTTTTCTATTTGTGGTTTTCTCTGAGCTCATCTCACTGGCTTGAAGTGGGCTAGGGGCTCAGTTGGAAAAACTTGACGTCACACGTTTCCACACACCACTCAGGATTTAGCAATACCTAAATCAAAATCAGATGACAGTTGTGGGGCTGTTATGCCGTTGTTGGCAGCACTGTCCATCAGAATTGATCGAACTCCACACACACAGTCCTGATGAAGCAGATTAGCTGAGTTGTAATATTTTACTTGTAGCTCAATAAGGTTTTCAGATTTAGAATAATTTACTCGAGAAACAAAAAAAAACAAAAAAAACAACAACTTTCTGCAGTTATTTTTGTTGGATGCTCTGCACTGTTGCATTGTAGGTGTGTGAAAAGTTTAGAAAACTGTGTTAAAATAACCAAAGACCATTTAAAGTTCAGTCAGTGCATTTGCACTGATCAGTGCCGTCACGGCGCTAGTATTTTGGAACACAGCTGGCAAAAGTGAAGACAGGGGAGTAAAAGTGTGATCAGATTACTGCGAGCCACGTTAACTTACTGGGGGTCCAGGAAGGCCCTGCAAACCAGTGAAGCCTCGATGTCCCTTCTGCCCTCTCTCTCCATGATCCCCAAGGTCACCCTTATCTCCTCTTGGTCCTTGTGGTCCCTGAATTAGAAATATTGAACACATTTCATGATTGTTTAGAAAAGGGGGGGCGTTTTCATTGTGCTTCTGGGCTTATATCGGCTGCCATCTTCATCAGAATCTACAATCCATCTACAGTGTATGTGCGTGTTCTGTATAACATGTTCTTAGTTGGAGACTCACCACTAATCCTCTCTTTCCAGCCGAGCCGGGTGGACCAACTGGTCCTCGAGAGCCCTGCAAGTGAGTGAAACCGTTAGAAGGCCCTTGAGGGAAAGCAGACCTCTGCCAGCACTGAAAAACTCTCCACCTCCTTGTTATACCCAAACACATCATTCCTATCACTCATACACACATTCATGTTCCAACGTGGCCTCTGGGCTTAAAGCAAGTCATGTGTTCTTAGTAAATCTGTTATTGCAGTCTAGTACCCTGATGATTGGCTGACAAACAAGCAAACACACAGAACCAGAACAACAGAAACTTGTAGGAAAAGGTTCCCTTACAGCATCTCCTCTCCTTCCAGCATCACCGGGTGCACCAACAGGACCTGGAGGGCCAGGAAGTCCCTGAGGACCAACCAAACCTTCTGGACCAGAATCCCCTCTGTCCCCCTAGAAAAGCAAAACCCATCAGTTACTCCCAATATGTAAAACACAACACGGGTGACATTTTCCTTCTCTTTGTCTCTTACCCTTTGCCCAAGAACACCATCTTTGCCTGGAGGGCCATCAGATCCCGCAGGGCCCTGAGGACCAGACAGGAAACATTAAGGCAACTGTAAACAATAAAGACACACTTGGGAGATTTTACTGAGACCACCAACCAATTAAGAACTTGTGCTTACATCTGGACCAGGATCTCCACGAGGTCCGTTAGCACCAGGAGCACCAACTGGACCTGGAGGGCCTTTATCTCCAGGTGTTCCTGTGGATCCCTGTTTTCCTGGTGGACCCTAAAAAATACCAAGAGAAACAGGCAACTCACAAAGCAGCACTAAAAGGACCCTTCCACATAATACACGCTAATCAAAATCCATATGAGTCATAGACTGTGGAATACAAGTTTAATATGATTCATCTTCCAAATCAGTCTTGGCATAAAGAAGCTCATCATCATATGCAGCAGAATCAGGACTTAAATGATACAGACCCCAGGTCCTGGAAGGCCTGGCATCCCGCGCTCTCCTCTCTGACCAGGAAGACCCACAATGCCTCTCTGGCCTGTAGTTCCAGCTGGACCTGGAGGACCATCAGGACCCTAAAGCCGACAACAACAGAGCATTTAGATTAAATCCTGAGGGAGATCCTCGTGTGTCCCAAATTGACGCAACTCCTCAGGTCAAGACTCAGCAGTTTATTTACATCTGAAGGACCGAGGACACTCGTTTGAGGACCACGAGGTGCACATTTTAGACAGAGAAGATGGATGGTTTGAAAGAGGTGTCAGGGAAGCCATCTACACCCGGGTTGAAAAGCCAAACAGAGGAGGGGGTCTACGCCACCACTTCAAATATTGTTACTGCTATAAATGACAATTTTGCAACATACACTGATTTCTTACAATATGCCACATTAGAAATTGTAATTTGTGGTGTAGGTGTAAATTAATCTGGATGAAACTGACAGCTAAATGTCACAACAATAGCTTCAGTTTACCGTGGGTCCATCTTCTCCAGAGTCCCCTTTGTCTCCTGGGCTGCCGGGTGGTCCGGCTGGTCCACGCTCTCCTTGTCTTCCAGGGGCTCCATGGTCTCCACGAAGACCAGCAGGACCCTCTTTCCCAGGAGGTCCAAGCGGTCCGGGTTCTCCAACTGGACCCTGCCATGGAACGGATAGCGTTCATGAGATAGATGCGAGCAGTTCATACAACATGCTGTCCTACCTCATATGAGAGCAAAAGTGTTTCTGCACACTTGTGCACGCCTGGCCAAGTGCTGCGTAAAGCGTGCGTGACGGTTGCATTGTCTGTATCAGAAAGTTGAAAAATTGTCCCCAGCGGAGGGGTTCTCAGACGTTGTAAGATGATCCAACAAGCACTTTGAAACATCTGAATGATACTGAGGCCTACATACACATCAGTACGATATGTACTGTACAAAGAGGTGGCATGATTAGTTGTTTGTAAGCAGTTGCTGTTGCCACTGTGTCATAAGTTATCTACATATAAATGTAACAGGTGTAAATGTTCACTGTTCAATTTTTAAAGGAATTTTATCAAACTCTGATTTTATTTTAGAAATTGATGACCATTACAATTTGAAACTTATGACTAATATTTCTTCTTCTTCTGTTACCCTAACTGTGTTTTTCATGCAAACTCAGGGGCAATACTTACAGTTGGGCCTGGTGGGCCAACTCTTCCTGCAGATCCAGGGAAACCAGTCGGGCCCTGGAAGCAGAAGATCATACAAGGTCCTCAAATACTGCTTTACAAGTTTTATAACAGAATGCAATATCTACTGTTTGAAAACGTGACGTGAGAGAAGACAATGTTTGGAGTTCTTATTCAAACACATCAGATAGTAAAATCTGAATAAGGTAAACTGAAAAATCCAGAGCGACACCCCTCCTGTCATCATGGAATCATTTCTACTCCTCATATGACTTCTGTAATTATGAAGCAATCTTACTGGTGCGCCCTGTGTTCCTCTTCCGCCTTTCAGTCCAGCAACACCAACTGGCCCCTACAAAAAATTGCAGGAATTAATGCATCTAAACTTCCAAACAGGGCCAAACAAAAGTACAAAGGTGAATAATAACACTGTTAAAAATATCAAGTATCGCCCTAGTTGGGTTGGAACAACTACATTTAAACTGATTTCCCATCTAGTTTTTCCATCCAGTATCTTTATGTGTGCAACTCACAGGAGGTCCGTGAGCACCAGCCAAGCCTTGAGGTCCTGATGATCCAGCATCTCCTTTCTGGCCTGGTTCTCCAGGCTCTCCCTTGACTCCGGGTTGGCCATCAGGACCCTGTAATATTTTGGGTCATATTATAAAGAATACATCAAAACTAGTTGAATCACTTCTTGGAGCATCATTAACATGAACATGACACAAAGTGACCATGAAAGACGACTTACAGGAGGTCCAGCAAACCCGACAGCACCGATTGGGCCAGGGTCACCTCTTGATCCCTGTGGTGGGAGATAATTTATTATACTGGAACACACATGATGGACTCTCATCACTGTTATCACTGAACAGGTCTACTCACTGGCATTCCTCTGGATCCTGGGGGTCCATGTGGTCCTTTGGGTCCAGGTTCTCCCTGTAATTATTTCACAAGTTTGCTGACAATCACTTCTACAACCATTCACTGAGCATGTGCCGTCCCATAAATAAAGTATTTTTATGTTTGCAAAGGCAATGCAAGCCAAAGACTGTCCTTCACAAGCTGGAAGATGCAGCTCAGAAAACAAGAAGCAGAAGGATTAACAGCAGAGGGGGCATCCTGGGAGCTGATGCTTTCCTGAGGCAGAATGTGTCATAACCTTGAATCATTGTGATGTGAATAGCAGCCTCTCCTCTTATGTGTCAGAAAGAAAAGAAAGACTCTACCTTTTCACCACTGGGTCCTGCAGGTCCTAGCGGGCCAACAGGACCTGGGGCTCCCTGTTGATAGAAAACAAATCTGGTTGGGGATCTCACACTTAAGCCAAGTCAGAGGACACATTTCTTTGAACGTGTGGTAACAAGTCTCGGGTTTGCATTAACACATCAGTTTTTTCATCCGTGTAAACTTAATTTCCTTGTTCGTGGTTGAGCCGAGACAAAATGTGTTTGCCGTGAGGGAAAGATATTTTGCTTACTCTTGCACCGTCATTTCCAGCTGTTCCTTCTGATCCTTTCTCCCCAATTGCTCCCTGTACGAAAGAAAGTAAAAAAAACACGTGAGGCTCCTAAATTTTCTGTTATTGGCAGGTATCTGCACCCGCGTTGGCAACATGTTCTATTCAGTTCAGACATGGACTGGACTGACCACTCAGACTCTTTGTAACTTAACAACGACCGTCTTCCAGAGATCGCTAGAACACATTTCCACTGGATCGTATTTCTTGCAACCACATACATAAAATAATTTTTATAAGATAACATAACATTTTATACAAGAATTAATGACATAAAAATAAAAGATAATGATGAACTTACTCTGTCACCTTTAGGCCCAGGAGGGCCAGAGATGCCCCTCTCTCCTGGCATTCCCTGAAGGCCTGGAGGACCCATGTCACCAAGTGCACCAGTGGGACCAGGGCTGCCCTACAGTGGCAAACCCAACGGTTAGCAGGCTTATTGCTTAAAAGTCATGCAGTACAACCAGACATACTTTGTTTTGTATTTGGGTTGCCCACTTACGTTTATGTATATTTTCTTTCTGTCTCCGTGTATGCTGGTATGACTCTGGTAGGGCAACCCAGCGAGGACAAGCTTTCTTTCACTTCCAGATATGTGATATACAGTAGTGTATTATCCTGTATAACTATAATTTTTACACAACGACGGTGTCTGTTATGGAAACAGTCTGGAGTGACTGCACTCCAGACACCAAATACTTTGCTCTGTTTTTAGTTATTTGCAAAGTCTTTACAACCATTGGGCCATTTAGTTGGTATATATATATATATATATATATATATATATATACACACACACCAATTAATTATCAGTAAAATCTCTTTATAGTTTCAAATATGCATCCTACTGCCTTACAATGGTTAGTATGATTCTGCACTCAGTAGCATTATCCTTTAACCAAAAGAATATTTGGATGTACATACAGGTGGATGCCTCTGTAAAGTACCTTTGGCCCATCTGGACCAGGCGCTCCGGGGATACCCTTAGGTCCCTGCAGACCATTTGAACCCAGCTCTCCTCTCTCTCCAGGTATTCCACGCTCTCCCTGAGGAAGACAAAGCATCACTTTGACTCGAAGGTATTCAACTTTACCAACCGCCTAAATCATGTAGCAAAGTGAAATTCACCTACCCGTGGTCCAATTTGGCCCACAGCACCAAGCTCTCCAGGAATACCCTGAAAGAGTCAAACAATGATATAATTTATGTTGTGTCAAAACTGACTCCTGATCAGCATCAAGCTACTGACTTGATAATTCAAATTATTTAAATAGGAGTCTGGACAGAGAGCAAAATGAAAGAGTAAACTATGTTGAGAGGAACATGCTTCAGTCACCAGTAATTTAACCCAAAGCAGCATGTACAGCTTTTGTCACACTCACTTGGTCGCCTGGCTTGCCAGGTTCTCCAGGAGGGCCTTGATTTCCAGGCAAACCCTAAGAACACAAGGCAGTCAAACACGATCATCAGAGGACTTCTTCAGCACTCACTGAGGTCTAATCCTTTTCCATACCGCCACGTCTTCTCACGTCTACTGTATCAAAGTCAGTGTTCATTCAGTTTTTTTTGCAACCTTCTCACATCTTATTACCAACCAAAAAACAATTACGCACCTGGAATCCATTTACACCCGGAGGTCCCTGCTCTCCTCTGTCTCCTGCGACACCCTTTGAGAGGAGACAATAATTGTCTCAGTCATTTGTGATGGCAGTAAAAGAAATGCAAGGAATGGAACAAAAGAGAAATCAGGCACTTACGAGTGGGCCAGGGGGGCCAGCAGGGCCAACTTCTCCATCTTTCCCAGGAGGACCCTGAAGACAAAGTGACAATTAACCAACCTGCCTATTTCACATGGGCATGGAGGGCACCGGAACGCTTGATTTCCTGAAGGTGTGCGAGGGTTTTAGGGAACTTTAAATGATCTAATTAAGGATTTCTGTGGAAAAGTGGATCATTGTGCAGTCAAAGAAAATGAAAAATTATACAGAAAAATGATGCAGAAATGCAAAATGCCAACAGAATGGTCCCTGCAGTGTCTTTATTATGCTGATGTGCTCTGTTTTCTTGCTATGCTTCCTTTTGACAGATCTCTGAATCACCCGCATGAGTTTTATCTAAGTTTCTATGTCATCTGATTCCAATGCAGAAACAGTACTCACTCTTTGACCTGCCACTCCCGCAGATCCTTGTTCACCTGTCTTTCCTGGGTCGCCCTTTGAGTGTAAAAAAACAAACATGTTTGGAATTAGAAACAGAACAGGAGATAAACAGACTGACTGACTATAAATGAAAAGTTTCGAGTAACTCTGCAGCCTTACAGCAAAGCCCTTGGGGCCTGGCACTCCCATGGTTCCCGCGGGCCCTCTGTTTCCAATGGACCCTGCAGGGCCTGGACGACCATCTTCACCTGGGGCACCCTTAACAAAGGAAAACCATACTTTGACTCAATAATGCCTGATCATTTATTAGAATTGGAAGCTAACTATCTGAACTGTGAATGTGATTGAGCACTGTAACCTACCAATGGTCCTGGCTTGCCCTCTGCTCCCTGGACTCCAGGGGTACCCGTGAGACCCTTTGACAAAAAGATAAAAAATATACACATAAGCAATGGAAATGTGGGATACAGACATAAACATTGTAAATACAGTGATACAGTAGATCAAAACTAAAATGCCAAGCTCTTCAGTGTTTACCCTTGCACCTGGCAGACCAGGTTCTCCTGTACGCCCAGGGTCTCCCAGAGAACCTTTTGGCCCTGGTGGGCCAGATGTTCCACGATCTCCTTGAGCACCCTTTAGAGAGAAAAATGATTCTAGTTGATGATTAAAAGTTGTAAGTGCCAAACAAAACCCCCACAGCACAAATCTTGTTAAAATCTGTCTATTAACTGCTAATATTAGCGACTATGGTACTATAACACACCTAGCCCCGTTTCTTTGTATAATTACTATAATATAGAATAGGAGACCAATTTCAAGAGAAAACATGTCTAAAATAAAATGTACCTTAGGTCCTGGCAACCCATCGGCACCAGGGAATCCTCTGTTACCAGGAGCCCCCTGAAAAACAGATCATGAGTCAGAGTCATATTTTTATTCTTACACACAAAAAAGGGTAACAATTCCTTACCCAGATAAATACAATAAATAAACAATCAACAAATTCTGTGCTGGTGCTCCTAAAGAAGTGCCCTAACAGAAAAGATCACACTGGCTGGAGTCATCGGGGGGGGGCAGCCCCCAGTCTACGGCCAATTTATATTCTCCACTTCCCCTGAACTTTCAGACTGTGGCCGGAAACCAGAGCACCGGGAGAAAACCCACACAGACAACTGGAAGAACATGCAGACTCCCTGCACAAAACACACAGCTGCCTGGGATTCAAACACTTGCTGTAAGGTGACGGTGCTAACCATACGCCATTTCCCATGAGCACTGCCAGTTTAACACACTAATTTGCCAAAAGTGATTCACTGTGCTCCTAATTTTTACCCCCAAAGTGATTTTTCTTTTCTTTCTTTCGTTTACTGAGATCACAGCGGTCCTTAAAGTGCGGCTCTCTGACTGATTAAGGTTACAGCAGGAGACAAAATGCAGACTCACTCTCTCTCCGACGGGACCTGGAGGGCCGACAGAGCCGGGGTCTCCACGTTGTCCTCGCTTTCCTTCTTCACCCTGAGGTCCAATCACTCCCTGGGAGCCTGGCGGACCCTAGAAAGTAGACACACAAGCCAGAAGATGCCATCAAGCTAAGTCTTACCTTTTCCCTTACTTCCATTACATGTCCTTATCTAAAAATGTTATTTTAGCATCAATGCATATTTAACTCATGCACAAATGATGTGTCCCACATAGCAGAATTAAAACAGAGTTATTTCTACAGTTGTAGTTGAAGCTTACGGGTTCTCCTTTGGGTCCAGCATCTCCTTTAAATCCTGGTACACCAACATCTCCCTGTAACACAAACATACAAAAAACGTGAGTCTCCTGCACATCAAGCGATCGTCACAGTTTATTCAGCAGTAAAAGCGATTCCAGCAAGAAATAGCAAGCCAGTTTACCAGTTGTCCTTTGATACCAGGCTGACCAGTGCTTCCCTGAGGTCCTGGTGGGCCAGCGGGTCCAAGATGGCCGCCTTGACCTTGTGGACCAACATTACCCTGTAAAGAATCAGCCGCGTTATCTGTGAACTTCGTGTATGCTTGTAATAAGTAATGAAGAAGTTGGTTAAATAAACTGTGTAACACACCACTGGTCCTTTGGCACCCGGGCCACCATCTGTTCCCGTGGGTCCCTTTGAACACAAAATTTCTCCAATTAGATCATCAAAGACCACCATTCAGCTCTCAGGATACCACAAAGTAGCCTCATTCATAACTTCGTTATGATGTGATTCGTAAGTAAAGTCATAAATTAACCCTGAGGCCAACTGGTCCAGCTCTGCCCAGATGACCGGTCTCTCCTCTCTGTCCCTGTGGGCCCTCTGGACCCCGGACTCCTGTGGGGCCAGGTTGTCCCTGTGGAAGACACCAAGTACAGTTAATGTACAGACATGTGACACTGAGACGATACAGTTGTTGGGCTACATTATAGTGAAAAGCCAAATGCAGAACATGACAACTACTGACAATTTAGCAAATAAGACAATTAAGGGTGAATAATTGATTGGTTAGAAACCAGATATTCCGCTTTCTATTAAAGAGTCATTAAAAGATGTCATTAGCATGAGCATACAGCCTTCTTCTTTTCCTGTACTTACCTTCATTCCTGGGGTTCCTGGATATCCAGGTGGGCCACTAAGACCCAAGGGACCCTGTTAAACCAACAACAATGACACTTAGGCTTTAGTAATAAACTAAAATGTGCATTAACAAGACAAATGTACAAACGTGTTGAATGAAATAAAGGTTTAGCAGGTGATGAGCGGTACCCAACCCCTTTCCATGCAAATCAGCATCTATGCTAAACGATGTACGACGGTCACCGACGTGTACAGGAAATCCACAAGGATGAAACACTGTGAATGCTGACTTACCATTGGACCAGGTTTTCCGATGTTACCAGGTGAACCGCGCTTGCCCTAAAAGACAAGATCGAATCACTTTGACTTCTAAATCAATCAACATAAACGCTGACGTCTCTCTGTAAGTGCCACTTTTTACAAACAGCTGACACTGAAGGAACAAATGATACACGTGTCAGTGAGATCCAACCCCCTGTCACTTTTCAAATCTGTGAAAAAGACAAAAACATAATCGTAGAAGCAGATGTTTCTGATGCGTAGTGATGGTATCCTTACTGCTATGCCGCCGGGTCCAGAGCGTCCCCTCTCCCCCGTCATCCCAGCAGGACCCTGTTATACACAGACACTGATAAATTGCTGTCCTCCATTCAATGCAAAAGTTTTATTTGCAGTATTCTGGATAAAGCATCGACTCATTCGAAGTGTGTGCACTGCAGTCCACGTACACTCATAAGCATTAATAAACTGTAAAATCTGTTTGAGCTGCTTCAGGCAACTTACAAGTGTCAGACCTCCTTAAGCATTCACACGCTCTATCAATTTTAAGAATATAACTTACCATGGGTCCAGGTGCTCCCATTGGTCCAGGGGGCCCTGTAGCACCCTATAAAAAAAACACAGTAGAATTTTGTTGTTTAGCTTGTTTAGTAGTGATAAGATAGCACCGCTTCATGGCAAGGTGGTTTAAAGGCCTTTTAGGAAGTAAAGCAGGTGTCACTAAACTTACTAGAAATCACTTATTAAACCAGTCAAGCAGACTGGCATTCACTCATCATCATTCATTTATACCTTGGATCCAACAGTTCCAGTTTCACCCTTTTGGCCAATTATTCCAGCATGACCCTGTTAACAAAAGTAGAACAGGGGGAAAAAATGTGTTCACCGCCTCCGAGCTGAGTGCATTGACATGTATTCTTCATTAAGCATGTGGAAAAGGAGTTAGCAGCTAAATGAAGTCATTTCACATTTATCAGAAGGTTTCTAAAATGATCGTGGTCAACAGTCGAGCCAGAAGCAAAGAGCACATGTTACTAGTATCTCATCATTAATAATGTTTTGTCATACATTAAACTCAGTAACATGCCCATAAATGTTTCATTGAACATATACTTACCCTGTGACCCTTCAGCCCAGGAGGCCCAGGCGTACCTGGAAATCCTCTGGATCCCTGAAATATGCGACATAGAACAGCGTTGTCAACACATCATGGGGCAAGGGCGTCAGTTTGTGATGAACAGTGGTGGGGACACAGGGACTCAGTTTAGGGGTGTGAAGAGACACTTAGCTCACGAGACATCACAAAACGGAAAACTTGGCCAAAAAGAAACTGTGTCAAGAAGTTGTGAAAGTTACTGACTGGCGCCGCATGTTTTGGAGTCATTTCATAATACTTTTTTTGGACAATGCAAATATGTTTCTACTATATTTGAATTACATTGCATGTTTTCTTAATGTGCAAATGAACCTTTCTAAAGGCATTTTCATTTGGTATTTAACTGAAAGCTACATTTCAGAACGTTTTTTAACAAATTATATTTTAAAAAAGTGGTGGAGACAATATCAGCCATTTCAAAAAGTAAATGCCGCCTATGTCATGGGGTCTTATTGTGTGTAATGTGTATGAAAGACACAAGATACAGTGTGTGCAGTAAAACTGATGGAGGCAGAGGTGTAGAAGCTTACTGGTGATCCAGGGAATCCAACTTCTCCAGGGTTTCCTGCTTTCCCTGCTTCTCCCTGTGTGAGGACATTTACACAATTCAAAAACGTATTTGGCTGCAGAAGGTTTACAGTGAAATAAAAAGCCACCAAATCACAAATCCGACATGCTTTCATTATGCCATTTTTCACGATACAGTCACTGACACGTGGACTTCTATTATCCAACTAACCCGCAAAAGGAAAACAAAGAAAGATGCTATATAACATGTTTAGAACTGTATGCTGGGCTGAAGAAAGACTCAACCTCAAAGAGTGTTTGCAGGGCCCTCATGATTCATAATTATAACAACACTCTGACTGTTCGCTCCTTCTAATCATGAAGCATCTCCAGGATCTGCCGCTTCACAATGTTATGAACGCAGCCTGGAACGTCTCATTTATGATTACAGATTTACACTCAGCCCTTTTCTAACCCTCCTGCTGATTACAGTCTCACTGTACAAGAGAAAATGTGATTTGGTCCCACAGCTGACTTACATCTTCACCTGGCTTCCCTGAAGGACCCTCAGGTCCCCTTTGCCCAGATGGACCCTGAAAAACACAGTCAGATTGTAAGTACCCAGCAACAACGCATCCGTCTGAAAATACATTGCAGTAGAATTAAATGGATCCATGCCAACCCAGCTGTTTGTTAAACCAGACCAAGTGGCTGGTGATTTGACCACGCATACACAAAACATGAAGTTATACCATATGCCCTGGATCGCCAACTTCTCCAGGAGGTCCTTGTGGTCCAGCTTGACCCTTAGAGGAGTGAGGGGGATGACAAAACATTTAAAAGGGAGCAAAATGAAAAAGCAGTGAAGTATTATCAGTGTTTTCTGCACAGTGTCAGTAAAAGCTTGATGAAGATGTCGTGGACTTACAGGTGAGCCATTTGGCCCAGGAGGCCCTCTTGCTCCAGCCTCTCCCTAAAACAAACATGATGCAAAATCCAATGATGAACAGCATAAACCACATAAAAAGGCCCAAACTAATGAAATGTGCTCTTTGGGGTTAGAGCAACAGTGTGAGAAAAATACAGGGAAGTGCCAAAGTGATTTAAAGTGTGCACAGAATTATTCCACTCCAGCAGATACGTTGTTAGTTTGCTAAAGTTCGACTGGACTACAAACATAGTCTATAAAAGTCTATTTTAAGTTAAATGTAGCTCATTGACCGTAAAACATTAAAAATGTTCCCAAAACACACAATTCCAAGTGAAACCAGATTATCCTTCTGTTATTGTCTTTATGCCCATTACTCTGCTTCATGGTAATGACATTAAAAGCATGGATTGATTTCCAAAGTCTGCCAAAGTGGAGTGGTTGCTAATTAAAATGTACATTCTAATTTAAAAAAGAGTGAAGTTATCTTAATCAGAAGTCAGTAGCTGATAAGTTATATAACTAAAAACAAGATGGCTTAGTTCTGTCTAGGGCTGAGCAATAAAAAAGATTTTTATTTTCAGCTTTTTATCAGTGCAAACTATGAGAGTTAGGCATTTTTCTTCTGCAGACGTTTGCAGTTTTAAAAGATACAGTAGATGTTTCACAGGTGCTCAGCAGTTATGATATATCTTGCACGTTTCCTATATTTGATTTCAAAAAGGGAGGGTGTGTTTATGTGTTAAGAAGCTCCAAGATCCCAGTGGTTTTACTGCAGGAAGCTACAACTGGAAGAGTGTTGTTTAAACTGTGAAAGTTGTTTAAACTATAAAGTTGTCTTCTGTAGTTAGGATTAACGCTGTAAAGTCTGAAAAAATGGCTTGGCTTGGGATTGAAGACTACAAATGTATAACAGAAAGCCTGTGTTACAAACTGGGGGCATTTGTAACATCCTGCTGGCTGAACTAGACAGGGAGGAGTTGCAAAAGATGCATCAAGCATCATTGTGGCAAATGTATATCTTTGTCAATATATCTTGGCCTCCACTGCACCAATTTTGACCATAAAAAAAAAAATATATATATATTAACACTAAACACTAAATTGCTGGACTACCCTCATAAAACAGTGTTGACACTGATCAGAAGCTGAGAAGCTTTAACATGCTAAACAAATTTAAATTAAATGTTAAACCTTACATAGAACCATTGTAACCAACGTTACAAAGTGCTTTACATAAAGCAGTTATGACATAAAAACATATATAAAAACAATACAAGAAACAAAAGTCACTTCAAAATATACTTCAAATAAAATCAGGGAATGCTCTACGATAAAAGTGTTTTAACAGGGATTTATGAGTTTATGAGCTCTGATGCTGGAAATCTCATCAAATCAAGTCAGCTTAATTTATATAGCCTGAAATAACAAAATTGTTTCAGAATGCTTTACAATTTGTGCAACACACCTTAGAGCCTTGGAGCATAAAGTAGTTATTGGGAACCAAGTGCAAACATTTACAATGATGTTCCTGTGGGTCCTTCTTAAATGCTAACTAGCCACTGTTCTCTGCTGCAGAACCAAACCTCATTTTAAAAGATAAATAGTGCATTAGTCTGCTTTTTGGCTGATGGTTTTAAGAAACATCCTCTTACCCTTGAGCCACTTAACATGCCTTGAGGTCCTGTTTTTCCATCAAACCCTTCAGCCATCTGGGATCCCAGGCCCTGCAGGGGAAGCAGACACCCTTTGCTTTAGTTAGCTGTGGTTAATCACTATGTAGTTCATCAGATGGCACAAATGAAAAGCAAATCTGGATCCAAATTATATAAAACAGAGCCCACGACGGACAGGTAGAATTACGGGAAAGCTATTACAATTACAATTTTTCAAGGTACCAGGGTATTATTGGTCCTCTTGTGCGTGAATCTCCACTGAGACACTTCACAGGTGAGCTGAACTTGACCAGCTGATGGTACTGTTGGTACAGCTTTCTTCTTAAATATGGCCCAGCTAAATCACCGTGTGAGTTTGGGTAAGGATGACTACATTACACTTTGATGTGTAGTGTTGGTGTCATGTGTTTGCAAAGGGTGTGAGCAGGAGGTGTGCGTAAGGCATGTGTGTTTGCAGCACGTGGGAACGCTGCGTGCACAACTCACTCCTGGGTGAGTTGGATGGCCTGGAGGTCCTGGTTCACCGGGCTGACCTGGTATTCCAGGCTCTCCGTCATAACCCGGAGAGCCCCGCAGACCCTAGGGAGTAGAGAGACAGAGACGCTGATTCATTAGTTTGAAAACCATTTTATAACTTCACACTGACTCATTATTTTGTTGTGAAAACACTTGTTTTCAGCTTTTGTTGGTGTTTCATCAAGTGATTGCTCAATCAGTGTAGCCAAGATTCTTTGCGTTGGCCTAGATTTACGGTGCAACCTGTCATCCCATTTAGATACAACTGATGCAACTTAATATCCGTTTGTTTATGAACCCTGAGCTGTAAAGTAAGTGCGGTAGGAAAACCATTGGCTGTGTACTAATAAATCACCCTCGAAAGGCTCCTTTCCACTGGCTTGTAACTCCACCAGGAGAGGCACATTCATTCATCAACCTGCTACATTTTTGCTTGCAAAGCACATTATACATCCACATTACATTATATTTTGACTGTTAGTGTCTTACCCTTGAACCAGAAAAAAAAACAATATTATATTGCAGGCTATTTGGCTCGTTTGGCAGCATAGTATATGATAAGGAGTCATTCTCATGGCCCCAGCAAGAAAAAAGCCAAGTCGAGCATACAGTGAGCTTCAAATGGATTATGTAGACATGATGATTTATTTATAGTTATTTCATTAAAGATATATAAAACCTAATATCAATATATCAGTCTGAATAATAAAGCCAAGACAGAGGTTCTATAGACAAAGGGGGTTAATAAAACTTTGTAACCCATTACTGCTGTGGTTTACCACATGCTATATAACCTCTAAAAAGTAACTATTAAGATGTTTGCATTCATCTTTGATATTTCTGATAACATTAAGCCTGCTTTGGTAGTGTGAGGAATTTGAGTATAATCTACTGACACTCATTTCATGCTAAAGTTCTGCTTTTGTCTGTGGAGACGTGACATACAGGCCTTCCTTTGTGTCCACGAGGTCCTCTTTCTCCTGAAGAGCCGGGCGGTCCCTGTTGTGATGAACAAAAAAGAACCAATAAAAGTCAGAGAGTGATAATATTGATAAGATACGTCACAGGGGTGCCTAAAATGCCACAGCGACTCCAACAACTGCAGGGCTATCTCACTGTGCAGGAGGCCTTTTAAGGTGAAGTTATGCAGGAGGTAACTGTTACTCTTATGCCATCTAGTGTCAGATCAGGTGATTCAATATTCACACAAAGCTGGGCAAGCTGTCGTTTGCAGATGCTTCCAGAAACCCTTTTTAGAAGATGCAACAGGTGAAATAAGCTATGAAGTTGCTCACCATAGGTCCGGGGCGGCCTCTGATACCAGTCACCTGCAGGGACATCATCAAACACATAGTTACACCCTGCATTTAGACTCTAATATTGTATGGCTGTTTATATATCGGTTTATATTTAGTGAACACTTACAAGTGGGACATCCCCGGGTTCTCCCTTCTGTCCCTGAATAAACAGATAAATGGGAAAAACCTTTCAAACACACACTCCATGACGGTGACAATATCTGCAAACATCATGACAAAGCAGCGACGGCCGACATCACGAAACTGTGGCCTACCTTATAGATCCTGCCGCCGCCGCCGCCTCCTACATTGAGGGGAAAAGCACACGAGATCTCAGTACTTGTTCACCGTACCACAGCTGCACCGTGAGTTTGTCAGGTATGGCTTCGAAAGTCAGCAGTAAATCATCAGTGTGAAAACGACGGTGAAGCCGCTCTGAAGACATTCATTTGTCATCATTAAGCAGGTCAGTCCAGCTAAACAACAGTCAATGAACTCAATCAGCATGAGTCTATTTATGTGCAGCAGCTTGATGATGGCAGTAATTTCTTCATTGTTTCTGACGGATAAATTGATTATTTCACTGGCAACACAGACACCTGACATATTTCATGGTGATGATTTCATTCATATTATTGATGCCAAATGTGAACTGATTACTTGTTGGTCCCTAATTGGGGCTCTACAGTTGATTCTTCTCATCTGTGTTATAACATGGGTGTGTCTGTTTGCGCTCCCTCAATAGAAAGTAGCAAATCAAAAGGATTTCACTTCTCAACCCAAGAAATGGCCACAGAGAGCAGCCTGCTCGCTCACCAAAAGTGTCCTGCCCGCCGGTGCTGGCTGAATCAGTCTGGCAAACAGGGCAGCACTCGCCCTCGGGGATGACCACCTTCTCACAGTTAGACAGCTCATCGCACTGGATTTCATCGCACAGGACCTGGCCGTTGTCGCAAACACAGATCCGGCATGGCTCTGGCTTCCAGATGTCCCTGTTGGTGTACACCTGGCCGTCCGCCGTGCAGCTCATGTCATCTCCTGGAACACACAGACGCGGAGGACACTCTTAGTTTATCAACTTTGTGTCACAGTTACATTAATGGCAAAAGCGAGTAAAGGACAGGGATTTTCTAAACCTTGTTAATCCGCTAAGGGTTTGCCAAACACACCTGTTCTTTATTATGATCGTTATGAGACTTTTCCTAATTTCCAGAGACTGCAGACAAGACAGGACAAAGTGTTCATAAGCAGCAAGTGTCAGCAATTTACTGAAAAAAACAATGTCAAACTATTTTACTAATGAAGATACGAGGTCACAAGGAAGGCATCGCTTGTTCTTGAACCTTTCAACGAGGTAAACAGACAATAAACATTCATTCATCCTCTGTTCCCTCTTCAATTCTATTTCGGGCCGACGCCTGTCCCAGTATGCACTGCACAAAAAGTAGTGGGGCTAACACATTCACCCTAATACTTTTGAGAAAGTCTCAACACAAACACAGAGAGCACCTTCTTTCCAAACCACCATACTGCCGGAAAGTTATTTAATCCTCCTTGGAGCAGCTGCCTCAGGGGGAGTAGTTGCTGAGTTACTGTACTGTTAGATAACACCGCAGGGTATAATAAATGCCAACGAAATCAGGATACATTTTAAATGCTAATAAAGTCAGTATCTCAGATTTAAGTGTTCAACAGCTGCTCCTACCTACAGGAAACACATCTAAAAGAGTCCTGCTGGAGAGAAAAAATATGCAGAGCAAATCTATCCACAGTATAAATATACAGCAAGCAACAGCATGCACTTTCTGTATGCTGTTAAGTTCATTCTACAGTGTGATGTGAAACAAGGTTTTCCACTGTCTTGTGCACACACTGCCAGAGGAAAAAGGTCTGCTGTAATGAAGTCTCCAGCCGTTAGACGTGACATCATTTCCTCCAGAGGCAGCGTCTGAAAAACTTGACCCATGTTCAAGAAGAGAAAACCGGCAGACACCTGTTCCTCCCAGACGTCTCATTATCTGCTTTGGTTTGAAAGTTTAGACTTTATATTTTTAATGCATACTTCACAAATGTTATTTACAGCTACCAGAATGATGTGGCCCATGGTGCTTTACACACAGCTACATACACAATCCCATACACAACAACCCCGAAAATATTTCTAAATAGCTAAATTCATCTTCATCACAATATGTGCTCATGAAAAAAGAGATGTGAATGCAGAGGGAGGCCTCGGGCTTGGCTTTCACAAGAATCCTGTAAGGTCTCTGTAATCTGAGCCCTCCTCTCTCAGGTCTGCAGAGACAAGGCTCTCAAACCTTTACCTGTTCCTGATACAAACAGCAGGTGGCAGCTCTGAGCTTTAGACAACAGGTAAGTCAGATTAGCCAGCTGCAGGAACAAGGAGGCTGCAGAGAGGGGCCCCAACAACTAATAGAGGTTCATATCATTTTGTATTATTCTAAGAGAAGCTACACAAAGGACTGACTTCGTTCTTCCTCACCGTTATGCTGGATGGTTATATTTGTGTTAGACAAGCCTGGGAGAGAGAGTAGCTGTAAATAACATTTGGGAGTTGTTTACATTTTGTCTGAGCGCCAGATGAAAGGAGCTAACTGCAAAATGACATACAAGGAATTGAACTCTCAGTTATAGGACAGATGCACCGGAAGATACAGACAAACAACTAAACTAAGCGAACACAGATGAGCAAACGTTGACAAACATGAATATAACATGTGTCTGATTTGGTGATGTTCTTAGTTGCTCTCTATTGGATGTCACATGGCCTTGACATGACCCAGCATACAGCTCAGCTATGGTACAGTATGCTCGAGGTCAAAGCCTGAACAGAACTGAATTTTATAGGCACTGTCATTATTTGAGAGTAAAAGTAAGATTTTTTACATCAACACATGATACAAACTAAATCTGTCAAGAGTACCTCACATTTAGTTATTTAAGAGTTACACTCAAAACATGTGCTAAGGCAGAATGTTTCAGAGGTTCGTAATAACCATTAACATTTGTAAAAGTAACAAATAAAATAGCCACCTGGATTATAAATAGTATTCACTGATCTAATATTCAGTGAGAGCGTGTCCCTGTGTAAAATCTGATCAAACAGGTGAGAATCCTGCTACAAGATCAAAGAAAGCTAACGTACTGAAGATTTGGTGATAAATTACCTTTAAACTTGCAACATCTTGGGGACCTCTGAAATACCTCCAATTAAAGGAAACTCGAGGCTTGAATGTTGTACCTACTGACGCACCATGTAATCAGACACTCCTCGCTCATTACATCTAATCTCACAAGTAGCTGTGGTTTGGGTTATACCCCAGAGAATCAAACACTTTCTGTATCTAGTGTTTCTTAGTTTTCTATTTTCTCCTCTCCATTTGTTATTCTTATTTTTCTTAGTTTTTCATCCTTTTTTTTAAATTCATGACTAAATCTAAAAAATATTGATCAAATGCTAAAATTATGAATATGTGAGGATGTGAGGTAGTTCAGCTCCTTGATTCAGAACCTTTTTCTTTTTTTTCTCAATTTACTTTCCCTGCCATACCAAATAATTAGAAAAGCAGTCCAAGGGACGGACTGTATCTAGTGAAATTTATTTCACCCTGTATATTTTATCCGTATCTTATTGATGTGTGGAGTTTGTTTGTCCTATGTTGTCCCTTTAGCAAAAGTACAAGTAAGTGGGAGAGTCTACATGGGTTTTATGCATATACGAATATACGAATTAGGTATGAATCTTTGTGTGTCTCATTTTATTTTACTACGCTTGTCCTTTAATGTAAGTTTTGATCTCACTAGCTGTGACGGTGACGACCCCCAATGTTTGTTGAAAACAGAAAAGTGGGGGGAAAATTATGAAAAAAAAGAACAAAACATTTTAAAAAAACTGAATCAAATATTTGTGGAAAAATGCTAATAAATCACTGATGAAAATAAACAATAGCATTCCTGTTGGGTAACCTTTCTCATCTTGCAAAAGAGTGTAAATAGTGAATTTCAGAGCATTCTGGTATATTTGTGTGGCTCAGGTCTGACTTAACATTCTTCTGCATGAACTCACAGTCACATTCACCAACACAGGGGGCCACAGCTGTAAATGACCCCTTGACACACAACACCAGTTAGACTGTTGATCACCACTAACACCAGTCAGCTGTGTTGGCTGAGGACCGCAGCTTTTATCCGAGCATATTTTAGAAGACCGGCACTCCAAATGCAACCCAAAGGTATACTTTCTCAGCCGCCCTTGTTCTGTCAGCCGCAAAGTGTTTGACAACATTAAGAATACAAAGTAGTTCAGCAATGACATTTCCGGCCTTTTAACATCCAGTAACATCCCACTGTCTAAGTTGTGGCCTTTCAAAATGAAAACCAGCGCTGCATGGAACGCGAGAGTACATCTCTCTTCATTTGTGGAGACGCTTGGAATTAGTTTTGCCATGAATCTTAATTTTTGGAAAGCAAACTTTTTTTTATAACTGCAATGACTTTGTTTCTCAAGAACAAGCTTAGCCCTTTCTTTAGAAATGCTTTTGTACTCATGGCTCCATATATTGTTTCTTCAGCTTTAAAACATGCTGCATCACCTCTTGTTGGAATCTCATCGAGGTAAGTATTATCTTTTGTGTGTAACTTTAGTCCTCTAAATTGCTGAGACAAAAAAAAACGTCACAGCAGGGATGTCTGGCCAAGCCGCCGGCCACATAGCTGGAGAGCAATTTTTCCTGTTGGGTTAAGAGAGATTTCAAACACTGGGAGAGTTTGAAATTCACTGGTAGAGAAGTGTGGTTTTCAGAGTGGTCTTAAAAACCCCTCTGCAAGTCAGGAGGAGGAGGAGGAAGAGGAGGAGGAGGAGGAGGAGGAGGGGGAAGTTTACTTTTTCCCCTCCTCTCAGCTAATTCATTGCAGGGTCCACACTTTTCCACAGACGCCATAAAAGCACAGTTCAATCGTGACAGCGGTGAAAAGGCACGGCCCCTTCCGACGTGACTGCTTGATCTTGATTTTCCGCTAGTCAGCTAAAAGGGCCGACAGTTTCCTCTCCTGGTTTAAAACATGGAGTCTGGAGTTCTTAAACATGACTCATGTGTCTGCTCATCATTCAGTTCGGTTCACCAGATATCAGCTAGATAACAAAGAACCCAGCATCCTCTCTCTTAAGTCATGGCCCTCATCCTCAGCCATGAGGAAAAACCTGGGAAACCACATATGTGATGTAGCATGTAAACCTTGGGAGACACAAAAAGTAGATAGTTTATGGATTTTCCTCAGCTAATATGGAAATACTCATAACACACAGTCTTTGGGGAGAATCTGTTGCAGCCACAAGTCGAGGGGTTAGAAAATGACCTTATGGAAACAATGAGTCACATGAAGCTGGAACTCTCATTTCCTTTTAGAAAAAAAAGAGGATGAGTGGGTCCAAGTGCGGGCCCCAAACTGATGGCCACACTGTGGTCTAATTCTCAGAGAGATAGTACCCGCTGGTTGATAAACTGATGAAACCGGTTCTGATGTTTATTTCCATTCTTGTTCTGAACAAGTTCTTCGTTGCAGTGAGAGTAGCTGGGAACCCTAACTACCGTGAGGAGCACAGCCTGATTCCTAGTCCAGATGCAGATGAGTTACAGCTGCTGAGGGGTGGCTCTGCAGCAGCGGCGCTTTCCTGCTCTAAAAACCTTGGTGTCATGGCCGAGCATAAATCTTCCCTCTGTAAAGGACCTTCAGCTCAACCTGGGATCGGTCCGCTGATAAAAGCAGCCCTTCCTTTGCCATATTAGCTCACCGCCTGACTTGTAATAGGATCAAAAACATGTCAACACAACACCCCCTCACCCTATCTGCTTTTTCAATGACTGGCACAGGCATTTTTATTAAATAATAACACCCTGCCTGTGTAATACTGGATGGTGGATTTGCTGTATTGTGCTGACAGAGCTTGAAATCTGAAATAACGCTCTAGTTCGAACATGCTCTTCACCTTGGCTTCTACAAACAAAGCTCAGGATCTCGAGGGAGGGGTTTGAAGCTCAGGCCAGGAAAGTTGCAATGAATCAGTAGCTTACAGATTACATGTCTGGGCTTTTCCATCAGCAGCCCCCTTCTCCAAAGGGTCTTCCTTTGAAGGGGCAACCTGAGTTACTAGTTGTTCCCATCCCATGTTTAGCTCTGGGAGGGTTGTGGTCTTGCTAAATTATAATTATTATTATTTTATCTATTCTGCTGACTGACTCCTTGCTTTCTGTTGCCTTGGATTTGGTTAATCACCATCACATAAGCAGAATATATAACAGACAAAATAACCCTTTCTGAGTTTAATTAAATTAAACATGAAAGGGGAAACGTGGCGAAAAGCATGCCTTATAGTCTCAATCACCCTTCACTGCCATTGTCATGATATATAAGTGTGACAGCAATAACTGATAGAGTCCTCATAGTTGTTCCAATCAAACTGGTTCTGTGTCTTCAGGCCATATGGAAAATGCAAAACACAGCGTGTGTGTGTTTGTACTCATGAACTAAATATGCCGTACAACAGATGGCGTGCTCGAAAATAAATAATTTGCTGTAATTAGAGAATTAGAAAAGATAAGCTGTTGAAATGAAAATGTAAGGTACTAAACCGTGAAAGTTCTTCACTACAAACACCAAAGTTTGGACCCTCTGAGGCTCTAACCAAGGTCAGGGTCAAAGTTCAGAAACAGGGCAATCTTCTGTTGTTTCATAATGTTCAGGTTACTCTGTGACCACATACGTTCTTTATGGGTTGGTTGTTGTTCTCCTTTTCCGCATCCGAAATGTTACAGACATGTGCAAAAGGCAGAGCTGCTGAGTTAACATATACTTTGCAGTACTTTATTATAACAAACATGGAATGTAAATCCTTAACGTTTAAACAATCAAACTGCTCAATCCTTCTGTATGTTCTTGTTCTTAAACAACTACAGTAAAGGACACTTTCTGGCAGGTCCATCTCAGAGTAAAGTGACTTATTCTGCCACAAACACAGAATCATTTTGCATTTAAGCAAAAAAAAAAAAAAAAAAAAGATTCAGACAACAATACAATCCAATAGCCTGGCCTTAAAAATAAAGTGTTCAAACTGCAAAACAAACAGAACGAAGCACCAAAATGACTGTTTCACTTGATCAGTTGGAGCGTTTTGATTTGAAAGTCCTGGTAAACTGTCAAACATGTGGTTTCCATATCCTCTCAAACTAGATCCAGTGCACATGGGTCAAGCTAAATAACACACCCTGACACACTTTACTAAATGTGAATTATGTGCTGCACCACCTGTCTAACCTTCACTTTATGAAATGTGCCTAATGGACAAAAACTAGTGTATGTTCTTGCAATAATGTACATTAAATCACAGGAATCTGTCAGTATATCCGGCCTGGCCATCAGGTCTGACAATATAATCACATAAAACACTGAGACATTTCCTGTTGGTGCAACTGAGAGCACACAGGACAAGTTAGTGCAAAAACAGAATATTCTCCACGCTACATGTTCCATGCATGTAATCAGACACATTTGGAAAGTTCCAATAACTTTCTAAATGTGTTAATATCAATTAACAGAATTGCATTTGGCCGGTCCATGCACAGCTAAAAGCAGATCTGCAGCAAAGGAAAATAAGTGACGTCAAACATTCCAGTTTACCAGAGCAGTGCGTTAACATATACAAAGGGTCAGAGTGCCCTGGTGTTTTACATCAACTAAGCACATAGCCAGATGTGAAAGAACAAACTGTGGATTCTGTACGCAGAGGAGCTCAGAGGAAAGTTGTTTCCAGCACAATATGCTCCTGCCACGTGACCGAAACAATGAAATGAACTGATGTTTCAGGCCTTTGTAATCAACTTCTGCTGTTTTAGGACGTCTGTCTTTAAACATCTTCCTCTGGCCCCCCCAAAAATGGAGAATGAATTACATTTTGCTTGCTAAAAAATAACATTTGAATATAATGTGTCCACGTTGCTTTTGATTATCCACAGACCTCACTGTCAACAATTTTCACTTCAACTATTTTCCACCGGAGAAATAGTCCCTATGAAAACTGTTGACGGACAGTTCTGCAGATTACCCTGAGTAATGGGACCACAAAATGAATTCAATTTGCCCCATTTTATAAGGCAGAAATCTGAAATTATGTCTTATTTCGTGATTTGGGTTAACCAACGGTATAAATTAAGTATTAAAATTGCATGCCGTGCACTGTGAACCACTGTTGAACACATCTGTTTACCCTTTCAAGTGCAGGCTGAGGTGCTGGCACAAAATGTCTGTCCCTCTCTGTCCCCTTCTTGTGGCTTTCTGCAGCCCCTAAATCAGTACAGCAGCAACATGACGCTCATCGGACAACACATTTCATGCACAAAGTTGCAAGTCAACCTGCAGAAATCCAACAAATCCAACACAATCACACAGTGTGCACAGCATATGGACACGACTTCAAGGGTAACAGAGACTTTTCATTTTAACACATTTTTAACAATCTAAATGCTGACTTGTAAAAACCAAACGATGGAATACACATGTTCTACCATTATCATTATCAGTCTTGACACTTCGGGTCCCAGTTTGAACATTTTCACTTAGGGGTGTGCTCACTTTTGATTGCCAGCGGTTTAGACATTAATGGCTGTGTGATGCGTTATTTTCAGGGGACAGCAAATTTACACTGCTGTACACTCACTACTTTACATTGTAGCAAAGCGTCATTTCATTAATGTTGTCACATGAAAAGATATAAACAAATAATTACAACAAATGTGAGGGGTGTGGACTTGTTTAAGAGGTGTCCTATATTAGCGGAGAGGAGCAGCCCCAGAGGCAAGAGAGACTTATTTCCTCCCCAGTTTGTCTGACCTCAGTGCTACAGCAGTTTAAGGATGCTGCAGCCTCTCCTCAGACCAAATGGCTGCCGCAGGCTCCTTCTTTAAATCCCACTTTTTCTTTCGCATTAGCCTGCATTTTCTCATATCCCTGTAAAGCTCTCCAATCTCCCTTTCTTTCTCCTTATCCCTATCAAAGCACACTGTCTCCAATTGGACTTTTCCTCCACACTCCTCTTTTTTTTCTTTTCTTTTCTTTTCTTTTCCTAGTGTAACTATTTATAAGTGTGTGTTTCTCTCTTGGTCTTTTTGTCTCTGTCTCCATTTTGTAACTGTTAAAGCTCAGAGAAATGATGCAACTGCTAGGCCAAGACTGACAGACACAAGCCCATCAGGCAAAGGATGTTTTCCATAAATGTCTACATTTTCATAGTGTGAGTTCACAAGCTTGACATTATTTATACTCACATTAGATTGTAAGTTTTAGCTGGTGCTCTTATCCAGAATAACCTCTAACGTCAGCAACAAAATTCCAACATTATGTGACCAACTCCCCTTAAAGGTATAAATGGAAGTAGTTAGGGGAGTGAATGCAGGGCTTCATGCCACAACAAAAGTTTTTTAAAGCAGAAAATTGCATCATGATCTATCCGAAACAGTGCTGGAAGATCCCTTGTTTGAACGTTATGGGACATGATTGTATTTACAGAAAGGCAATTTTACAAATGGGTTACAGTCCAGACACTCAAACACAACGCCAATGTTATGGAGAGGCCTTTGGAAGCACAGACTGAAAGTGTAAAGAAAGCCGTGTCTGAGCAGATCTTTGGACCAAAAAAATCCTCTAAACATTTGGAGATAGGTTTGATTTGGCGTTAGTCCAGTATCATCTCTGAAATGGAAACCATGACTTAATTCCAGGTGAACTACATGAACTGTTCCCGGGGACATCAAAACATCAACCATTACTCAACAACAGCAACTTAGCTTAACCAAAACATAGAAGGATGATAGCTTGGGCAGTTACTTCTCTAAAGGTACAAATCACCTGGGACTCTCATTGGTTGTCAAATACCTTATTTATAGATAAACAGTGCAGGGGCTCTGCTGGCTAGATACGTGAGCACAGAGAAGAGCCTGAGAGGGGGTCGGCACTGTGAGGCCCCTATCTCTGGTCACATCAGTCAGACTCAAGCCCCCGGGGGACGCACAGAATTTATCACTTTCTCTTTATTGCTAAAGAGAGCCCTTGAAGTTTTCTGCAGCGTGCATTTTTGTAAATGCAGGAGACAGACAGAGAGATGCTGAGGTCAGATGGGCATTGTCATGATGCACTTTAGCTTACTGAGGTCACGGAGGTCTGGAAAAGTATTGGCTATGTGGACCTCCTCACGAGAGCCGGGTAGGTAATTGGTGTATGACGACAGATTACTAACAATAAACTGCAGTACAACGTGCCAAAGATATGTCTGAAGTAGTTTACAAACAGTCTCTCCATTACATAGTTTATTTATTAACTGTAGTATCAGCACATATTCTGGTTACAAATCTTAAATAACAAAGTTAAAGGATTACTTGAAAAAATGTTATTTATGTGATTATGCCAAAAACAAAACAATATCATCTAATTTGTATAACTTTTTTTTTTTTTTTTTTTTTAAGAACAAGGAATCAATACAAAAACAAGACAGGGAATACATTTACAAGAGTGAAGGATAGAATCCAACCAACTATGGAGGAAATCATGCTGCAATCAAACACAAATACAAAACATTAGATGTACCATTACACTGAAAATCAAGAGAGAAAACTTATTTCAAAGTTCACAAAGTTCACAAAAGGTAAAAGACATTTTAAAAAATCATGGGCTGAGATATAGATGCATCTTTCCACTTCCACATATTTATCAGACATTTACCTAAAATAATCACAACTTTAACAGTATCTGAAATCTTTGCATCCAAGTTGACTATAAAAAATAAATATAGAATGATAAGTAAACCAGATGTTATCTATTTTTAATGACAATAATATCAATCTAAAACAATTTAGTGTGAGAACATCCAGTAATGTTAAGCTCTAAGGAAATGCTGTTTAGGAGCAAGTTACATATTCTGCACTTAAGTTTCAATTTATCACTTTAATGCTTCTTGCGAGTTGAATTTTGCCGCCATAGTTTTTAATGGTCAAGGGTGAATGTGTATGGTCCTGATCAGATGTGCTGGGATGCTGCTGCATGTAATGTATATGATTTTTATATGACGTCTTTGTGACATTTGAAGAGACAAACTGAAAGATAAAGTTTCAAATTATACAACACAATGTCCATGTTTAGTGAAGGAAATTAACTCCAAATTTTTAATTGTACTTAATTGTACTTATTAGTAAATGCTCTCTCTCACACACACTCACAGTGATCGGTATTTCTCTAATGAGAGAAGTAAGAAGGGAATCATTCCCACCCATGTCCTTGTGACATTATGGCTGAACACCAAACTGCATCAACCAGTGAAGCACTTCTTTACTAGCCATAATGAGAGCGCTGTTGCGATGTCATCAGAGCCAAGCAGAGGATTATTTCTTGGCAGATGTGCTGCAGTTTGTTTGCTAAAACTCCTCCCATCTATCAGTAACAGTTGCATACTTTATTCAACATGTCATCCGCAGCTGTGTGAGCCTTAAAAATGTCTCAGACTCCAACCAGGAAAAAAAAGGCTAAACTGTTGTCCTCAATTCTAAAGCGCTAACAAATCGACAGCTGATCTAATTTTTGATACAGTCAGCTACTATAAAACAAAAGGTCCTTTTGCAGAGTTAACATGTTTGTCTTAATGCTGGCAACAGTGCACCTTTCTTTTACATTTGTCCATTATTGTTCGAATTGTTTATGGGCATCTTTTGACCAGGAATCACAACGTTCAAAACCAACAACCAGGGCTGAAAACATGCGCTTTTCCAAAGGAAATTCCAGTTTGACATGACTTCCTGTGCTGGAGTTAGACCAGGCAGTTGCGATGTTCGGGGGGTAGAGAATGAGACTACAGTGAAGTATTTAATGATGTATCAAACAATCCTCTGGGCTTCCCTCATTGCCACTTCTTCCACCCTCTTTCACATTCTCTAATTTCCTTTTCTCTCTCTCTCATTATAGATTCCAGCTCGTATCCCCTCTCCCTGCCTTGACTCCTCTCTGTCCTCTTCCTCCTCCTTTCTCTTTCAGCCCTCTGTTCTTTTTCCGCTCTGATCTGCCACTGTGCCTGGGCTTTTCTTCCCCTTCAATCCTTCTTGTCTGAATAGATGTGAAATTAAGATGAAATTAAGTTTCCTCCTCTCCGGTCTTATCCCATGTTTAAAGCTTATCCCCCTAAATGCCTGGCAACATCAGCCAAAGGCTTAAAACCAACCATGAGATGAAAAAGAAATCAGGACTCACGGCCTACGCTTAAAGCTTAGCCCAGGTAAATAAAGAGTGGCATGATGCACTACACACGGCACAGTCACCACAGCAGTCACAAGGTTATTCTGCAGGATACTGGTTTTTTTAAGAGAACCCATGTGGCTTTGCTTTAATTCTGAAGTATATATACAAAAACGCAAAGTGCTAGTATTTGATGAAAGTTAATGTTAGCTCTCCCACTTCAACTCCATCTCTTGAAGTCACTTCTCTGCAGCAGAGTTTTACTCATTTGGTGAAATCATCTAGGTTAAATGGCAGCCATGAGTCACAGACTACAAGCAGACATTTCCACATCTCGTTGGTCTGGCTCTGTGTGAGTAGGGTTTGTTCGGGAACACTGACTGGACATCGCGGCAAGCGAGTAAAGGGCAGCACAGACTCACATTGTGTTAAAAGAATGCACCCTTCACTCTTCTCACTGGACATGTGTGGAGAAATCAGAACGAGCAATGCCTATTTTAATGCAACAGACCGTGGTCCAATGGATAAAAAGGTTCCTAAATACCTTGAATCTCCTTTGTCTTACGTTTTCTTTTTGACCTGCATGACTTCTGCAACAGCACATCTAATTTACCTTGTGCACACCACGTTTCAAGAAACATCATACCCTGTGCTGAGATCTGGCTGCGTTGCATAGTAAAGACTCCAGCGTGAGCCTCTTGGAGAATATTTATGTTTGTACTATGAAAGAAAATTCTACATTCATTTTAATGATTCATTTTGCCAGGTATCCTCTGTGTTTGAAAACTGAATTCATTTCATCTGGTATAGAAATATGGAGTGCATAAGACACATCAAGCAAATCTTGACAGTGATCAGGGGAATTCTAAAATATGTGGTCCAGGCATCAATCATACACAATCAGCATAATCAAATCAACTGTTTTGCTTGTTTCTGAGCAAAAAACTTGATCCAGCACGCCCGAGCTCGCTGATCACGATGCGGCGCCTTTAGCTTTCAACACATACAGTGCTAGAAATGAATTATTTATAAGGCAACAGACAAATTGATTTTATTACTTTTAAAAGCCTACATCGCTGTAATTCTCACTGCTGCTTCAGCGCCACTAAAAGAAGACCACCTGGATTCAAACATGACCTCAAGGCATTTCACCATCAAGAAAAGTCAGCTGTCCAACAAGTTGTTAAGAGCCTAAACATAACCTAGGCCGCATTGCTAACCCTTGTCACCCACCAACACCCATGTAGCTCCACTTGTTCACCCTCTGCAGTTGTAATATATACAACCTAGCTACAACTTAGAATTAAGGCTGGACCGCAACCTGCAATTATGGCTGACAGTCACCATTTTGTGGCATTCAGACAAGTAAGCGTAGTGCTTGAAAATCTTTTTAAGAATTTATGAGCAAAAGATCACATCAAAAAAAAAATATTATTATTAAAATGAAATCAATCAAATTTAAAGCAAAGTATGCAACTACTATAATATTAAGGTGTTTTCTAAAGATGAACTCTCACTCATACATGTAGCTCCTATAATGACAATCACTGTTTATTATGAGACTCTTCATTGCTTAATTAGAAAATAGACTTAACAGCAACTTTAATCAGATTTCGCTGAATCTCCTGGCCCAAAGCACTTCACCGCGGAGAGAGAGAGGTTCCCAGATGGGACACAAGATCTTGTGAAATTGGAAGATTTAAAGCAATTACAGCAGGCTTTGATACAGTCACCAGGGGAGAGACAGAGAACATGTTCAGAGGGAGTGCTATATTACACTAAGGCCTGCCAACCTACAGAGGATAAGATCCAGAGGGCAGAAGTCCTCCGGATCTCCTGGAAAAACTACAACCAGCTGCATCAACACTCACTGTACAGGCAAACTGTACTTTCTCAAAGGTTTTAATATGACCGTTGTGTTGGTTTTCCTGTTGTTGAGAAAGATAATGCCGATCTAGCTATACTTGAGCAATGAAAGAGGTACTGCAGCATGACTTGTATGAGTTTTAACTAGAATGAAATTAAGACAATGACAGCACTTGGGAAACCCAGCCTGTTCTGTGTTTACGTTCTGCCCTGTCATCCTCCCACATTGACAGGCTGAGAGGATCACAGGGAAGATCGGCGAGTAAGTGCCAATCAAGGGCCAGGAAATCTGTCAGGGGGAGCTGTAATTGCATGGCTTTGGAACAAATAGTTACTTTAACTTGAACCTGTGGAGGTGTTCAGTTTAAAGATACGGGGACAAATGACATCTCCTCAAACTGTTGTTCCACATCTATCCATGCTCAAGTCAAGCTAAAGCAACGTTGACACGTTATGTCTTACATCAGCTATTTAACGTCCTCCCCTTCCAACTATATCTAAAGGCTAAGAGTTAAGAAAAAAATATTTTCCAAATACTACCAAAGTGACTATTTTAACATCTGGAAATCATCCCCCCACCCCAAGCCTCCATTTACTGACTGCAATAATTTGGTTTATAAGCAGTTCCCATGGAGCAGTCCTCACAGGCACAAGCCGCATTCAAAATCAGCTCCATCGTCTGTGCCACCAAGACGTCCCAGGTTCACAGCCAGACGCTGCACATCAGACGACTGATAAAACTTTATCTTTCTCTAGCCTGTAACTTGAAACAATGTGCAATCTAGTGAGCCCGACCCCCTTAACTCTGGAAGAAAAGAGGCGTGTAATCAAGTCATAGCTCAAAAATGCGGCATGTGTTTCCAATCATAGCCGTCTGTGGACCTGGTTGAATTCACATGTTTGGACGTTTCAGCTTGGTAGAAAACAGCCCATTTGTTGCATTGTCAGTGATGTGGCAACAACAACTGGAACCAATTTGGAAGACAGAGTGACCTCATGTAGGTTTGTTGATTTGGAACACCAGATTTTTTTTGCTTTCTGCTCGTGAGAGGGAAAAAAGTTTTGAGTTGATTTGAGCTATGATGAATATTAAAAACCTGGTGATCAAATGTAACTCTGCTAACAATCTAAAGTAATCCACTGATTTCACAAAGCCTGATGGTTAAGACTCTTTGATGTAAGGCGCTAAGTGGCATCTTTGAAGATGTTTTACAGCTATGTCAGCATCTGGGAGGAGTAATGTTCAAACTCTCCCACACACATCACACACACACACACAGGCACGATTCTATCTCAGGCTGAAACTGTGCGCACAGACTCCCGCTTTCTGTTATTGGAGTCAGTGATCTAGTGCTGTTTTTCTCCTTTTTCCATGTTCACATCCCTGAACCTTCCTCCAAATATTGTTTGAACACTGCTGCTTCTTCCAATACAGGTTGTAGGTTTTATATGAGGGATGCACTATATTCTTACCCTGGGAATCTATGCTGGCGTCATCATTTCAAGTTGTGAACTTAAAGTCTGCTCCTTGATCTCATTTGCCAGCTTATGTTCTTTTGCAAGCAAACTTTCCGCACATGTGCAGCCATATGACTTTCATTCAGAGCTGTATAAATACACTGGCTGCAACATTTGTTTTAAACATGTTTTGAGTCTTCAAAGCAACATGTTTGATTTTGTATTGTTGGTTAGCATCTTTTTCTGTTCAAACTAGGTTTAAAAATCTGCATATTAAAAACTATTCCATACAATACTAGCTGGTCATGGTGTGGAACAAGCCTTGAAAGCTCCCTCACATATACAAGTACATTGTCTCAAAGCGCTGGTGAGACACATTTCCCCTTAGTCTCCAAAAAAACCACAAACTTCCTGTTGTTTTTATTTGGTCAAAATGTAATAGCCTCATCCACCACTATTCCGTGGAAAGACGCCTGCAAGATCACTGTGCTGTTTCACATGAACAAATATGGACAGAGCCAATTCCTCTGCTAAGTTGGAGAAGCTGATTAAAACAGAGCCAGTTAGAGCTTTTGAACTACATGAGACAAACCTAAATTAACATAAAACCTTTTCCCCTGGTCATGTCAGAACAGCAGAGAGCTATAGGGCTTGGTTCTATCTTCTTTCACACTCAGGTAATATTTAAATCTTGATCAATGTCTATATAATTCAGTAAAAATGAATTTAACTGCAGGGTTACCCATGTTGTCTAATGCCAGCACTGTTATTAGTGTTAAATTATTTCTTCAATACAGTTAAACAGTAAGAAACTGGTTTTGTGCCCCATGCTACATTCACCAGAGGGTGGAGTCTGGTGCTACACTATCACACAACTGTCTCTGCTTTATGTGAAACTGAACTTCAGAGTAAAGCCAACTCATGTTAGTTAATGATATAATGGAATAAAAACTTAATTTTCCCATTTGGAAGGACAGCTTCCAAATGGGAAAATTAAGTTAAAAAAAAAACAATACTGTCTGGGCTGCACTGCTTAACTCCACACTCAATCAGGGGCCCCTCAAATGAACTTTCCAGTGCACAGTGTGGCCCATGACATCATATGCAGAAACAACGCAGTCGCTGTGACGACACAGGACATCAAACACTCCAGCTAAAAAAAAAAAGAAAAAAAGGGAAGCGTAGTTCAAGTAAAACAAGAACTCTCAGGTGTTCCAGCCCTCGGTGTTGCCAGCTGAAGACATCAGCGGCCCCACAGTACACCCAGTGACTCAGAGAATCCAACAGCATCTCTCCTTCTCATGTCTCCTCACATCTGCTCTGAATTAACAGGCAAGTCTGTGTTCCCTCAAAGGCGCGTGAGCTCTGGTGCTGAAATTCTTTTTGCAGATGTACAATGTAGTCCGAAGGGGAAGAAAACGGTTGTGGTAACACTTAATGAATGTTCCAAAGTGGTGAAGTAGTGCAGGAGTGCTGCAAAAAGGTGCTCATTTCCCTCTGCACATTTTCAGTGCCCGAGGGTGACATCACTTGACAGATGTCCACGGGACTGTTTCCTGACACATCGGGCTTGGTTGCCAATCACAGATAATCCGCACTAGGGTTACTCTCCTCTCTTTTAAATCTTCTCTAAGCTAGACTGAGTCTTTAATAACCACGTATGGTTTTGTACCAATTAACCCCAACAGAGACCTAACTTACATCTTCATGCAGTTGCTACATTTCCAGCTGCTTTCCAATAGAAAACAGCAATAGAACAAATTAAGTTTTCATGTAAAAGGAGAATTCACTCTGGCACAAAGAATTTGACACAGGATGTAGGAAACTAACAACATCTGACCCATCTGTCTAATCTAAAATAACTTCTCCAATAATCAAGAGCACACTTAAAGAAGATCCAAAGTCAATTCCTTCAACCCCCGGCAAGCACAAAGAGTTCCAAGCTAATGTTCAGGCAATTCAAAGGGCAACCATCTTCACACATTAGCCCCAACAGCAATTAGGCGTTAAAATAAACAGCAGAGGGGTTCACTTACCACTGTTCCCGTCTTGACATGTAACAATCAAAACCTGAGCGACGGAGACTACCAGAAAAAGGAAAATCCGTAAATGCACAAAGCTCATCATGTCTATAAGAAAGACATGAGCCTTCCTTGTGCACAAAGCAAGGGGAAAAAGGATGAAAAGGAGAAAAAAATGCTCAGGTTATCACTGCACCACCATGAATACAAGAGTACCCCTCCTTGGAAGCAGCAAGCAGACCCAGCCCAGACTGCGTGAGTGCTTTTTTTGTGTAGTTACAGCTTTAAATGAGAAGAATGCTGGCCAGCCTAATTTTCCTCCCCCTTTTGTCAGCCCTCTCCCATAACCATCCTCTCACAGGCTTTTGTGGCTGTGGGAGAACTACACCCATGTTCACAAGTCCTCATACTTCTTTCTGATTCTTTCTGTCTGTCTAGCTATCTCGGGATGTAATAGTCTTGGCTCTCACTCGATGTAAAAGATGGTAGGGGACAGATAAAAGAAATGACTTTGCCCGTTTGGAGATGTCACTGATTTTTTTGCCTCTCTTCAGAAGTGGTTGCTAAGCAAGATCATAAAACTTCTGTTTTATTGCTGTCTCTGGGGCACGAAACAAGACACACAGTAAGCCGAGAGTCCCTTTTTACTGGGCAATTAAAAGTAAGAATAGAGTTTATAACTCTTTTGTTTTATATGAGAAATTGTAGCATAGAAAATTGCTTGTCAATTATTTTGCTTATAAAATCCGATGCATCCCTTCAGTTAAAGTGTCCTAAGTCAAATGTGCAGAAAGAGAGATAAAAAGCAAACTGAAACAGTGTGGGACAGTCACTGTGGGTGGTCATGAGTGTAGGTGGTCATGATAAGGAGTCCAGAGTGTAAATTTAGAGAGAAATCTGAGGTCAACACCTCTTGACTTATGGCGAGAACATGGAATCTGCCTGCAGTGCCAAAACAAGTTTTACATCCGATTAGCTTTGTCAGATTTGTCTAATGCATAGTGTCAGTGTGTCTTATCAGCAAGACAATCTGGACCCAAACATTTAGTACAATAACAATGTTACATTTAACTTTCAATGCAAAACAATTTTCTACCTTTAATAATGGACATGTCATAATCCAATAAGGTGCAAGGTTAAGCCACAGACATATAAAGTTTATTTATTAAAGTCCTAATTTGGCCCTGCCTCTGTAAAATGAGACAAAGGGAGCCTCCCCCATCCTGACCACCCCACCCCCAAAAGACATGAAGGAATCCGTCGTACTTTAGTTCTCTAAGTCACTGAAGAATTCTCTACAGAGCAACTTTTCACTGTTTCCTTCAGCTGCGGTGTGTCATGTTCAGGAACAATAGGTTCTGGTGGATACAAACAAGATATTACCATCAGTTAACGCTTATAGGATTTTGAACAACAACTCTGGACAACACACTGAGACCATAAAGCCTGCACAAGCAATGTAGTAGTCTACAGCGACTGTTTATACCTTATCCTTAGCTGTAAATTACAGTTCAATAAATAACTTAAATCAAATACACATTTAAAACCATTAGCTAATTAATGTCATTATTATATTCGACTCATTAAAATAACACAGAGGTTTTTCGCCCAAGTTTTGCCACACACACACATCCACATCCACACACACCTGAACCTGAACCATACTGTATGACAGGAAACAGCTGTGTGCCATGCTCACAAGGTGCTAAAAGCATCAGGTGATTGGCTTTCCATCAGACACCGTGTGTGCATGTGTGTTAATCTGTGGGGGGGGTCAAGAGACTAGAGCAGAGCTAATGAGAAAAACAGCTGTTTTCTTGGTGGCCCTGCCCACAAACCACGTCAGTCAATTCCTCTGCTGCAAGACTCATAAGAAACTGTCTCAGAATCATTTGTATTTCCCAACTAACTAAGTGTAGTTTTCAGGTGATTTATCGAATTCCTTTGATTAATTCCACTTTCTGCTCAGCACGATGTGTAAAATGTCTCCCTTGTGAAAATTGAGTTTTTTAAATGTGCACAAAGCGTTTATTTTCACTCTGTAGGTAGCTGGGTAGCTAGTAGCTGGCTACATTAGCTGTCTTGGTTTCCAAAGTTATCAACAACTGCACATTAACAATAACCTCTTTACTAATCGCTTCTGCCAATCTGACCTCTGCATAAACAAAGAACATGGTCTTGGGTTTACAGTAAGGAAGATCTCTTGAGATTGTTTGTACTCTAAAATCATTATGAGCAAGTATCCAACATGGAAGATTCGTTCAATTTATGCCCCTTAGAGAAATAAATAAACAAAATAAAACATAATACATAGATTTTGTTTTGAATGTTGTGAAATGGAATGTTAGTAGCAACACCATTGTGACCGCTAACATAACATGAAAATCAGTCATATATTGTTCACAACTCAGCACAGTCTACATCTAGGTTTTGGGAGATCCCCATCAGATAAGCAGCAGATCAATCTACAACTCCTGGTTTCCTTTTACATAAAGGCACAGTTACACACATTATGCTGTCATCACTAACAGTAATTCAAATAAGAGAAGGGTTATTTCGATTCAGATTTCAGGGGTTTAGAGATGATTGTCCAGCTCTGCTTCCTGCCTTAGTATGTCACAAATGCCTTTGATTGGACTGTAAAATAAAACTCTCCTTTCTTTTGTTTGGACTGAATGAAATGGTACAGATCGGATATGCAACAGGGTATAAAGTCAAGGTTATAAATATCAGTTTGGCCAGAAGACAGAGCCTTAGTCAAATCTGTACTGTATATTGTGATTCTATAGAGCATGGACTGTGCTCATAAAGTATGTCTTTATGAATTTACCTCAGTGACTTAACATTCATAACATTTAGCCTACAGTCATGCTTCCCCGGTGCCACCACAGCTGACATTTAAAAAAAACTCCAGGACCTGATGCCGTCGCTCCCGTCTTCCATCACAAGAGTGATGGTCCATGTGGGAACTAATGACACAGCTCTTCAGCAGTCTGAGCTGACAAAATCAGATTCTAACCGTCTTTGTAACTTTTTAAAGCAGGGTGGAAAGTCCATTTTTATCCCATTCCCACAGTTGGTCGCGGTGCTGACCACTTCAGTAGACTCCTTGGCCTCCACGACTGGCTCCAGTCCGTCTGCAGGGCTCACCGTGTGTGTTGTCCATAACTTTAATATTTTCTGCCAAAGAATGTCTCTGTTTTCTTACATTATTGGTGAGATTGAGATTATTTGAGAAACACAACTTCTTTAGGGACAAAAAAACAAGTTTTAATGTGAGACACACTGTCTCACGGACAACCCTGTAAAACTAAAGTAATCGACAAATTTGGGTTCTCCTGTTTTGCTCCAACCTGACCACACATGTAAAGTGTACGACCAGCACCAAAGGGAAGGCTTCATTGTGTTGAAGCTAGATGAATGTCGTAATATTCAAAAAGGTTTCCTGGTAAGTGTTTGTCCTCTAGTAACACTCGGGTAATGCGATAAACATTCCTGCCAATGGTTTCACACTATTTCACTGATCTACAGGTGGCAGTAAAGAAATGCAGCAATGTGCCAACAAAGGCAGGGAAGAAGAAGACTGCTACCTAGTATCCATGAATGTAAACAATGCAGGTTTCAAAAAGTCTCTTTGCAAATATTTTATGAGGAAGGAAATTAATTCGACACATGTTAGACCTCAAGGATACACACAAGTGTTGGTGCAACGCGTTCTCATCTCAGTGCGTCATTACCGACGCTTTCAGACAGCATGACAAAGCGCAATTATTTTAAACGTACCCTTCAGCGTCCGTATGAAATGCCACCATTTGCTATGTCGCAGCAACACAAAGGAGGCTAACCCTACCGGCTAGCACAGCTGTAGGGATAGCCAGTCAACATGCATAAAGTCAGTGACTTAGGTTTACGCAGTAACATTTATGATGGTTATGATAAGGGTAGGGGGATTCAGAGGGCTGTCAACACCTTTAACATGAATGTAGCTAGCGCTAGCTAGCTAGCACTTCTGGTTCTGTACGAGACACCCCAGAGCATCTCCCACAGACGCTGAAGGGTACCTTTAGAGTCAAATAACTACGCTTTGTCACTTTTTCTGAAAGCGTCGGTATTGGACGCCCTGAGATGAGAACGGTCTGGTTAGTGAGTAACACCGAATGTAATCATAACTTTTGTTTGTTTACAAGAAAAAATTCCACAGGAGCACTTTAAAGCTTAATTGAGTTCACTATCTTTAAAAGAAGGTAGATATTATAGTTGATAGAAAGATTTGATGTAGAATTAATAATTTACAGATTATACTTACTAAGGGGTTGGTATGCCTTCTCAAATCTTATAAATTAGCTTTTAATGTTTGCATTTATTCATATATTCAGTATGCTCTAGTTTGTTAGATTATGAGCCGGACCAGGTGAAACATGGATAGTGTTTTGAATTGGTTACAGTTCTTTGGTTCCAAGCAAAACACACGAAGCCAAGAATCAGAAGGCTCATCAACGCTGTTCTTCTGGTACAAGTCTGGGAGGGAGTTTACATTTGCCAGATCAAGTTTGAAGGTGTGTGACGGCAGTGTTTGTTTTTGATAAAGCTGTTGTGGAAGGTTGTTATTAACTCTGCTACTGGCATCATCCAGCATTTCACTCCTCCCAGAGTATTAAATTCCTCCTGTTGGCAATTTTCTGGGTTCTGTGACTGTGCCTGAATTGCGTCACAGCATATTTTACACATTCTCCTCCTCTAGTGTGATGTTAAAATGTCCTTGTAGCTCAAGTTGATGACTGCAGCAGTTACAGAAAATGTCTGCTGGATGTGACGTATGAGACAGGCAGTTCACACTTTTAATTACACAAATTACTTTTAAAAGTTGAAGCCAAGTCAGTTCACATTTCTGAAAGTTGTTTTCAAGTGTTCATTTTTGGTCTTTGTGCTAATGCGTGTTTTGTTCCACAAAACGTAAACCATGCAACAGCTGTACATTCTGTGCTCCTTTTTCAGATACCCTAGGTTTACTTGGATCTGATGCTATTGACAGATATGGGGGTGCTTGTTTGGTACGATCCCAAATAACCTTAGCTTTGGACTGAATAAGAGAATGGAAATAATTAGCAGTGTCTCCAAGGCTACGCCTGCCAAAATACTGCAATAAACAGACTCTGCGGCCAGAGCTCACACACCATCAGTGAGCTCACCATTCCTCTGACAATGTAGGCATCCATAATCAAGAACCACTATCGTTTCTACCTTGGATTTTCAATGATCACATTTGAGTCCGCAAGGCTGAACTCCTTTTACTTGTTTCTTGTAAACTAAACTGTTGGATTGGACAGGAGGAATGTTGGAGCAGATGGAATGCACATGGTGCCTGTTGTAAAATGCAGACCTCCATGTTGTATATCAGAGTATATGATGCTGTTCCACAAATGATCAGAGATAAAAAGAACCCTACAGGTGGCCTACATTCTTGGTAAATATTTGATGCAGTGTTCCCATAATAATCCTGTTAATAAAATCTATGTAGCGCTTTTCTAAAACTCCTTTAGAGACCATTATCAAATAAATGGAACATGGGTTAAAATTTAACACTGGGTGCTGACCATTATCCCTGTCACCAGACAACAATATTGGATCTTTCTCCACGACACATGATTCCTTTCAATGCCGGCAACTAACCACAACATAACATGTTGGCCAGGGACCTTTGTTGCATGTCATTCCCCATTTCTGAATTCTGTCCACTGCTGGCTGTTGAATAAAGGCGCATAAAAAGTAAAACACTCAATTCCTATAGATTCAAGCAGACTGTTCCAAAGACTCTGACCAAAAATGCATGATTACCATTTGAATGTTTGGGAAGTTCAAGGAAACATTTATTGGTAGACCTAAAGGCACATCGCACAGTGTAAAGTCCAAAATGTAGGCTGGACCTGAGTCCAAGCGTCAACGTCCTGGTCTGAAAAGTGGAGCCAGTGCGGAAGTGCCACCTTGCTGACCCAGCTAGCTAGTTCCACCCTCTCATCCAAATCTGGTCACTTCTGCTTCCTGTTTCAAGTACCAACCAGCAAACAAATACCAACACTCCTTCATACCCTCAACCTTTCTCACTGCTAACTAAAAAGTATCAGGATCAGCTAGACCGCGTATTGTGTTTTTACTTCTCCTTTTGACATTTTTGTGATTTTGTGTGTGTATTGTGGTATCTGTGTGTTCTTACTGTTTTACTGCTGCAAAACAAATTGCCCCTTTGAGGACAAATAAAGTTCTACTTGACTTGACTTGAAAAAAACAAGATTCTGACGGTGAAAATGCCAAACTCAGGCCTCAAAACAGTCTATAGCATAGTCTACAAACCGCTAGGTGACGTCACGGTGACGTCCACTGCTTTTATACAAATGTCTATGGCTGAGCCATTAACCACCATGAATTTATAGTATGTAGTGATTAGTAAATTAATGTCTATATGTAAACCTGTCTATATGTGGCATTTGTTAAACACTGCTGTGTTTAGGCAAGATGAGATATAAGCATGAATTACATTTTCTATGTTTGTAAAACACTGGTAAGATTTCATTGTGGACATATTATTGTAGATATATGTTTGTATTTTGACCCTTGAGTTTTGTAGTTAAACCTGTCAATGACAATCACACCAAACCTGTGCTTTGTTGACTCTGAAAGAGCTGAATGGACAGCCAGAAAGCCTTGACAGAATTCTCCCAGGCAAATGTAAGCTGTGAGTGGGCTTCCTACGGCGGAAAAATATCCTCTGCGCTATCTCCTACTTGCCCTTCAACAATCCTCCCTCCACTCTGACTGCCAGGGCTGTGATGACTTTCCCCTCTTTCCTAACATGCAGTTTTGTGGTTTTGGCTTCATCTGTTAAAGTCATCTCGCCCTAACCCCCCCGTCAATCCAAACCCAGATGGCATTTGAGGCCAATAAAATTGAAACAATAACCGGAGACAACTTGAAACAAGAACATCTGATTTTCTTAACAGGACAAAACGCATGTCCAAGGTACAAAATGTCCAACACAAACAAACATTAACAATATTAAGATAGATTATATATCTTTTTTCACTATGTGTTCTGGTGAAACAACCATGGGCCTGTCATCAGGAATTATATATCTTTTTTGTAATATCAATCAGCCAGATTAGGACAGATCCGTCCTCCTGATTTCCAGTACTTTCCTCTATTTTAAAGTGGGATTAACAAGCAACTAGGGATCAATCCATTTTGTATAACAAAAGCAGTATTAGTACTTTCATTTAAAAAAAACAATATGATTTGATAAGTTTGCAATGGTTTTTATAGTATGAATCTTTTGAGTTTAACACTTTATTGTTTGAAAAATTAACATCACTTTGTTATTGGTCTTAAATTATTATTTTCTCACTGTAATTCAGGATGTAACTGTTGTCACCTAATTAGCTTCTTTGATCATGTAATTCAAAAGTCATCTGGATGACAGGGCCATGTTGTTTTTAGCATGAAGCACATTTCCGTCTAGCATGTGCGAAGGAAACTTTGTAACCTACACCAGGGGCCCTCCTCAGTGCCCACATATGAACGCCGTCGGCTGCAGTGAACCCAGGGTCGACTGCCTTTGCCCCAAAGAGAAATTAATTGTTTCCTCAGTCTTCCAGCTGAACTCTTGACGCAAGGGCACTGTATCAGTATCCTGAAGAAAACAGACCAAAGGAATGCTTAGCAACGAGTGCATCGTCACAATTACTGCATCTCTGCTTCAGTCAGTCAGTTAAAACAGTGTGGAAATTAATTGTGTCCTCCTCTGTTTAATAAAAAAATACATATGTTTTCCTAGCTTCATAGGAAGTTTTATATTATTTAAAGAAGAATTTGTTTTATAGCTCTAGAGGCAAGCCGTTCTCACTCCCCAGTAGTTACATGTGGGCGCATGGTCAAGACCCGTTGGCATCAGATTGTTAGACACAGGGGAACCCCTTAGCATCATAGTTCAATGTAACACGTTCTCACTCCCGACTGGTCACATATTGGCGCTTGGTCAAGGCCCTTTCGCATTTTAATGCCCTGGATATCTGTTTTGCATCATTTGTAGATGTTTAGGGCTCCGCAGTCAAGTTAGCAATGCTTAGCAACAACAAATATTCAAGGACCGGTAAATTTAACAACAATACATATGCAATGTCTGGTTACACTTTCAAAATATAAAGCTAGTGTTTCGAAACATCGCCATTTTGAAATGGCACGTTGTTAAAGTTGTGAAACGTTGTAATTTGGTTAGGTTTAGGCAACAAAACTACTTGGTTAGGTTTAGGCAACAAAACTACTTGGTTAGGTTTAGGCAACAAAACTGCTTGGTTAGGTTTAGGCAACAAAACTACTTGGTTAGGTTTAAGCAACAAAACTACTTGGTTAGGTTTAAGCAACAAAACTACTTGGTTAGGTTTAGGCAACAAAACTGCTTGGTTAGGTTTAGGCAACAAAACTACTTGGTTAGGTTTAAGCAACAAAACTACTTGGTTAGGTTTAGGCAACAAAACTACTTGGTTAGGTTTAAGCAACAAAACTACTTGGTTAGGTTTAGGCAACAAAACTACTTGGTTAGGTTTAAGCAACAAAACTACTTGGTTAGGTTTAGGCAACAAAACTGACGCCGATGGGTCTTGACCATGCGTCTATATGTGACAAGTCGGGGAGTGAGAACAGGTTGTTCAAAGCCCAGTAGCGTCACATTTGAACGCTAAAGGTAGGTGATATTTAGCAGAAAAGTCTTGGTAAGAACGTGGTTGTGGTGGACAGGTGGACCAGAAACTGAACAGGAGACCAGTGTTCGTTTATCATGTAAAAAAGTCAACACTGAATGTTACACAAGTAATGTTACTTAAAGTTAACTGACGTAAGTAACATAGTTATTTTAACCTAAACCATGATCTTGTCCTAAACTTAACCAAGAACTTTTGGCGTCTACACCTAACCAAATTGTGACATTTGACAATGTGCCGTTTCAAAATTATGACGTTTTCGCAAAGTTAACAAGTACTTTTATTTTGAAAGTCTAACCGGACGTTATTGCTGCTACGTTGACTGCAGAGCCCTACACGTCACAAAGCAATGTTGTTTTGCGACGTGTAGGGCTCTGCAGTCAGTTTAACACCCAGTGCTTTAAAAAGTAATGCCAACGGGTCTTGACCAAGTGTCCATATGTGACGAGTTGAGTGAGAATGTGTTGCTAGAGCTATACTGTACATTCACTGACCATGTAAGTCAACATGCTCTAGTTTCAGGGTGAGCCATTAAAATAGCAGCATTTTAGCTATTTTTGGGGGCCCCTCAAAGGAAGTGGAATGGTTACATTATAAAGCTGACATGTGCAACAGTGGCGTCATGTTTCTGCCTACATGTCAAATGATTCAAAATTATTCCTGTTTTATCTCTGTTTGGGTCACCACCAAAATCTGAGAAACAT
>NC_060156.1:2606799-2652626 GCF_021292245.1 Micropterus dolomieu | reverse complement strand
TTAGGTTTAGGCAACAAAAATACTTGGTTAGGTTTAGGCAACAAAACTACTTGGTTAGGTTTAAGCAACAAAACTATTTGGTTAGGTTTAAGCAACAAAACTATTTGGTTAGGTTTAGGCAACAAAACTACTTGGTTAGGTTTAAGCAACAAAACTACTTGGTTAGGTTTAGGCAACAAAACTACTTGGTTAGGTTTAGGCAACAAAACTACTTGGTTAGGTTTAGGCAACAAAACTACTTGGTTAGGTTTAGGCAACAAAACTACTTGGTTAGGTTTAGGCAACAAAACTACTTGGTTAGGTTTAGGCAACAAAACTACTTGGTTAGGTTTAAGCAACAAAACTACTTGGTTAGGTTTAGGCAACAAAACTACTTGGTTAAGGTGAGGAAAAGATCATGGTTTGGATTAAAATAACCGTATGTCAGGTGACACGTAAGTTAACTAATGTCACTTGCGTAACTTACGCAATTTACGCAACTTACCTAACATAAAAAATATTGTTGACTTTTTGTTTCACACAGGATACGAACACCACTCTCCTGGTTCAAAGTCAGGGTTCTGGCCCTCCATCCACCCACCTATTTACTCAGTCTTTTCTGTTAAATATCATATACCTACTTTTACCATCAGAAACTGACGCTACAGGGCTTCCCCAACTATGTTTAACTATGACATTATAGGGATCCCCAGTGTGTTACAAACTGACGCCGATGGGTCTTGACCATGCGTCTATATGTGACAAGTCGGGGAGTGAGAACAGGTTGTTCAAAGCCCAGTAGCGTCACATTTGAACGCTAAAGGTAGGTGATATTTAGCAGAAAAGTCTTGGTAAGAACGTGGTTGTGGTGGACAGGTGGACCAGAAACTGAACAGGAGACCAGTGTTCGTTTATCATGTAAATAAGTCAACACTGAATGTTACACAAGTAATGTTACTTAAAGTTAACTGACGTAAGTAACATAGTTATTTTAACCTAAACCATAATCTTGTCCTAAACTTAACCAAGAACTTTTGGCGTCTACACCTAACCAAATTGTGACATTTGACAATGTGCCGTTTCAAAATTATGACGTTTTCGCAAAGTTAACAAGTACTTTTATTTTGAAAGTCTAACCGGACGTTATTGCTGCTACGTTGACTGCAGAGCCCTACACGTCACAAAGCAATGTTGTTTTGCGACGTGTAGGGCTCTGCAGTCAGTTTAACACCCAGTGCTTTAAAAAGTAATGCCAACGGGTCTTGACCAAGTGTCCATATGTGACGAGTTGAGTGAGAATGTGTTGCTAGAGCTATACTGTACATTCACTGACCATGTAAGTCAACATGCTCTAGTTTCAGGGTGAGCCATTAAAATAGCAGCATTTTAGCTATTTTTGGGGGCCCCTCAAAGGAAGTGGAATGGTTACATTATAAAGCTGACATGTGCAACAGTGGCGTCATGTTTCTGCCTACATGTCAAATGATTCAAAATTATTCCTGTTTTATCTCTGTTTGGGTCACCACCAAAATCTGAGAAACATTTCTGGCTCTTTAGCTACTAAGTGCTCCACTGGGTTCACCAGCTAGGCACATTGACATAGCATCACAATATGAAAGTCTTTTTGTTGGGTGTGTTACCAATATATTAGTGCATCTTTTTGAGATACATATTCCTGCCAAAGGATTTGCAGTATTCCACTATTCTATGTGTCTGCGTAATGTGCAAATAAATGTAGCAATGCACCAGCAAAGGCAGTGAAGAAGAAGACTGTGGACATGTAAACAAGGTTAGTTTCAAATGCTAAAACAAAATCAGCTTTGCAAATAAAGGAGATGCATTCAACACGTTAGACCTGAAGGATAATCACAGTGTGTTTTGGTTAGTAACACTGAACATAACATGAGTAACAAAACTCCACTAGGCACCTTTAAGGGAGTGCACATCTGAGCTGGCCAAAGTCAAGCATGTGTCCATTTAACCTCTATTTTCACTCCCCCTTTCCCATTTCTCCTAACAACAGTGGTTCTGACTTTGTAATGGTGATGAATGCTCCTAAATAGACTGTCAAACAGCTATCAGAACAAGTCCCAACAAACTTCCCAAACAGAGCAACCAATGGGAGTGTCGGGTGACAAATGAGTAAACGAAGCCATAACACAGCAGTCATCAGTCACAGTTTCAGACAAGCTCCTCCAGGCGGACAGCGAGCAATCTGGGGAAGGGATTTCCTCAGTAATGTGGGAGGACTAAAATGGAAGTAAGCAGAGAGTGAAAAATAAATTCACTTCAGAGGACAGTATTATGGAAAAAGACATCCATTCCCCAGTGTGTGTCAGTGTCTGGGTGTAGGCCTATATCACATCATGTGCTGTGGATCATTATTGTAACCACATATTTATGATGTTACATTGAGATATATTGAAGGAACCTGCCTTCTGTCTGCAAAATGGATGAGACTTACCATTTGTGATGATGACAATATCTCAATATCATAACTGAATGTGAAAAGAAGTTACTTTTAGCTTATGGGGGACACAAATGTAATAGATTAATTTCTTATTCTGCTAAAACTAGCTTAGCGTAGGATAGGAGGTTGCACTAGGGTTGAGTATCTTCAGCTAGTCGGTGCTTTGCTTCTTTAAATGAGCAGGAACGACCAGAGAACTGGAACAACTGGAGCAAATAAGTGGTGTAAATGTTTTCAGAGTAGCCTAATGTCTAACCACATGAACATTTGGTTTTACATGGTTGTGGGGAAATGATTTGCACCTTGTGGAAAATGTGAGGAGGACTGAGGCCACTGAGCATGAGTCATTGGCCAGCTATCTTTGAGGGGGATGGAAGTCCTGCCTTTGAGCGCCGGACTCAGACATTTGTTTACTTTCCAGACAGAGGAGTTGAGAGGCACAAGAAGGGGAAAATGGTGGGCAGAAACGTCACTTAACACATTTCAATGTTGCAAGTAAGAGTTTTCATCAAATATTCTTACACTTAAAGGTTGTTATTGAAAATCCTCTTTTTAATTTGCACAGTGTATGAACAGAAGGTGTATGTCTACACAATAATAGCTTTGCACTGTCTTGAAAGACTGAGGACACTAAACCTTGTAGCAATATTAATAAAGCTGCTACTGGACAGATTTTACACACCACTGCACTCAAACTTGACATGTGTTTGAACTTTCAGAGTGTTTTAAATAAAATTATATAGGTCTAGGTAATCAATTATATAAATTGCATGATAATGAGTCCTCTGCACTGTCCTTAACTACCTCAACAGCTATAATACAAAAGCTTACAGGAGAGGTGGTGATAGAGCAGTGGATAACACACATGCCTTTGGTGTGAGTAACCTGGGTTCAAATCCCCACTGTGACACATCCACCATTGTGTCCCTAAGCAAGACACTTAACCCCTAGTTGCTCCAGAGGTGTGCAACCTCTGACATAAATAGCAATTGTAAGTCGCTTTGGATAAAAGTGTCAGCTAAATGAATAAATGTAATGATGGTGCATGCAGTTTGAGTTTCAGTTTTTTTCTCCCCAAAAAGTGGTTTGTCTCTGTGGATGGAGTTCTCATGAGATCATAGCTAGTCAGCGGATGTTAGTGTCTGTTAAAGAGACGAGATGCAACAGACTGAGAAATTATGACTACCTCTCAGGCGATCATACAACCCTGGATCAACTTTGGCGGTCCTCTAAAACCACCATGAGGTTGAAACTTTTGGTTTTAAATTACATATATTGACAACTGTTGGATAAATAGCTGTGACATATGCTACAGATTTTCAAGTACCCTCAAGGATAAATACTAATGACTTTGCTGATCCTCTGATTTTAGTGCATTAATCCGGTCAACATTTGAATTTTCATTTTGGTTCATGACCACATACCTGTAAAATGAATAACATGTCCATCATCCTCAGCTGCACTTTGATTTTAATGCTTATTAGCACTTGTTAGCATGCTAACAACGGGCAGCACGGTGGAGCAATGGTTAGCACTGTCGCTTCACAGCAAGATGCTCTTGGGCTTAAACTCTGGTCGTTTCGGCCTTTCTGTGTGCAGTTTGCATGTTTTCCCTGAGTCTGCGTGGGCTTTCTGGCTTCGGCTTTCTCCCATCGTCCAAAGACATGCAGGTTAATTGGTGACTCTGAATTGCCCTTAGGTGTCCATTGGCTGAATCCCAATCACAGACTCACTCAGCAAGTCCATGAGCGTGTATGAGGTCTCTCTTGTAGACTTTTTGAGCCCTAATTGCACACTTTCTGTAAGTCCGCATCTCTGCAGATTTTGCCTGAAGGAAATATCCCACAGTTCATAGAGTTGTGACCTTAAACAGGGGGTAACCAGGGGAAGCCTGCGTTAAAAAAAAAGATGGAAGGAGCAACTACAATAAAAAGTGTTTAATGCTGTTTTGATAAAAATTAGTAAACTCATTATTTGAAAATTAGGTATTTTTTTAATAATTAATTTACTTTGGAATATGTTCAATTCAGACAGTCGGTGGTGAAGAAAGTAAAAAATGTTAACTTAAAAGTCCCAAATCCAGTCAGTGGTCAACATATAATATAATGTGATATGTTGCAAACTGCTGTGCTCCCATTATACCATTGCAGACCCTTGCAGCCTCTTGCACTTATGCACTCACCAGGTCATATCAGCTAAGTCTGTGAGGGTTCAGGTGCTAGGCTTTAGGGTGGAGATTGGGATTGGGCCTTTTAGCTTGCTGATGTTAGCACAAAGTGCCTAAATACAGTCTCACAGAGCTACTAGCATGGCTGAGGATTCTTAGTTTTGTTGAAAGAGAATCACAAGAATGAATACTTTAACAATTATAATAGCAATGGATGACACATTACCATTAGTCAGCAGACCCAACACTTGCTGCTGTGGATTTTTATAATCCCAGAGAGTTAATAATAGTTTGTTTTTTGTCTTTTGTCTTGCAAAATTTCCACTTATAATATATATCAAAAGCTAAATCAGAATTGCAAAGCCTTAACTTTTCCAGCCAACATATCGTATCTAAAAGCCTTTCACATGGAGCAGGACTGAACTTGTGTGTTCGTGTATGCAGCGGAAGCTTCATACAGGCTTAAAGCACTTTGCATGGCCGCGGGGCTTTGCAGCATGGCTGTCAATGTGATTGGAAACTGGCAGACAATTTCACCGTTTGCCGTGCGTGCTCTGATGTTTGATGGAGGCTCAGATTTGACTTGAAGAGAAAAAATAAATGCTTGAGCTCATACTTTTCAGCTTAATCTGACACACTGTGTCCCACAGGCATTCAGGAATTAGCCATGCAGGGAGAGTTTAAACAATGATAGAGGTGAAAGTACCAACCTATCAGGGAAAGTCAGCAAAACAACAAAGCACTTCTTAAATCACTGTTCGTGTTAAGAGGCACTCATGTTATCAAGGGAGGGTGAGGCACCATGCAAAGAAAACTGTGGCAGCTTGTATCTGCGATCACACTCTCTCGGTCACTTCATAGTGATCACAGAAGATAGGCTTCCAGTTGTGTTCATTATGTGAGTTTCTCACTTGGTACTTTCTTTTTCATGCCTCTAGGTCACCAGTGAAGTCTGATGTAACTGCTGTGGATCCAAACTAACTGCAGCTGTTCTCCACAAAGGAACAAGTTAAAAGCCTTATTTGATACTCAGAGTATACATTTCCTTTTAAATAAACTTAGTATTCTCCTGCTCTGTCGTTCTCATGTCTGTTTGCTTAACCCTGGAGACATGCCCCCTCTGGTGACGCCTACATCTGACTGAATCTAGCCAGCATGATGTTCTTTGATGCAGAAATGTATACAAGTTCATGATCAGGTAAATAAAATAACATACTCCACCCACATATGAGCATAATTATCACTGACTCATATAAAACAGTGGGACCCACCCTCTTAACCACCAAAACTGGTTTTACATTCCATTTTATCTCAGAAATATGAAGGATTTGAATGTCTCACTTCCATTTTGAAGGCATACTCTGCACAGAACACCACTCCAATTAGGAGTATTTGGTGTAATAGCAAAAGCAGTTTTCATCCAAGCCCCTGCGACCACAAACTGGGGAGAAATTCTGCATACGGAGGCAGAAAACGTCCAGGCTTGGGCAATAAAGCCTTCTCTCCTTTCAATGCACCGAGGAAGGGGTCAAATGAACTTCATAGTCCCCGGGAATTTCTTTGGAGATGCAATAAAAATAACACCTCGAGCTACACCTTTACATCTGACTACAACACTCCGTGATCACTTTAGTAGTTGTACGGAGAAATGAGATATGTTGCTACACATTTTTTGCACTAAACCTTTTTATGTCGACAATGTTCTGACACAACTCTGATAGCATTAAACTAAAATTATGAGAGAATGTCTGAACCATAGCGATTTGTTTTTGTATATTTTTTTTTATCTGGAACTAGGAAAGAAAAGTTGTCAAAGGAAAGGGAAAGAAGCTGGAGCCTGTTTCTTATGAGAAAGTTTTAGTCTGCAAAACAGAGATAATCACTAGGTATTAAAACAAATGCATACTCTGGTGATGTCACACTTTTATTAGGATGTGAGCCTTTTCTTTCCACAGCTGGGGGGGGGGTGTAAATGGCCCTCATATTCCAGTCGCTACAGATGGGTAAACCACCCCTGTGTGTCTGGTGAGTGGGGGTCTCCTCCAGCCCAAACTGGAATGTACCAGAGTAATTTATCACTCTGAGGTCTATGAGTCAAGAGGAACGATGTATAATTTCCTTAGGGGAAAAAGAACCAGAGTTTAGGAAATCTATGTGAAGCATTTCACAAGGACAAGTTACAAAGCGACCTTTGTACAACCAAAATACCATCAATGCAAAAGGAAACTCTTTATGTGGTATAGTTATATCGGAGTTATCTCTGATATAACTATAAAGGGGACCCTGAAACTACATCTTAGCCTCAGCCTGCGAGTAAGTCATAGTTGTACAAAAGATATAATGCTATTCCAAACAGCATCAGTACGAAAGTTTTCACCTCAACCTCCCTTGACTCCTATGACAACAGTATCTGTTATATTCTTTGCAACATGCCTGCTGCGTGCCTGTGCAGACACCCTTAAATGTATACAGAAGCCTTAAAGCAGAATGACTCTCCTTTGCTATAGAGCTGAGTGATGGAGAAGGAAAGCTAACCTCAGGCAGGTAATGTTGCAAATACCTGATAGGTGAGTAATGACAGCTCTTCAAAAAGTCATTTATTCAACCGTGTGGGGTTGTGGTTGGTGCAGGCGAGGCGTGTTTGCCTGCCTCGACCCTGCCTGCAGTGATCCGCGTGTTCGTCTCTTGTCATCTTCTGCTTTGTGAGACACTGATGATGTGTTGAGTTTCCTTCCCAAATATTCATGGAGTACACCTTCCTCATCTTGTACTGACTTGTAAAGCTTCAAACAAACAGAGAGAAGCTCAGCGTGTTGTTTTATCTTCTATGCAGATAAATCAGATTTATTTAAGTTTAAAAGTAAATGTGTTCTCTGCATTTGAATGACTTCACCTCAAATGGAATATTCCCTGATTTAATTACAGACATTTACACAGCGGACCTGTTTTGACATCATTACAATTAACAGTTATTAACTCATAATTAAATATGTAATTTTCAGCAAAAATTATACGTTTTTGTGGCATAGGCCAACATTTGAATTGTTGGTGTGTTCACGACTGATATGAGTTCTGCTAGAATGAGTTTGGAGTGAAGCCAGGTTCTTCACTTTGCAAGTCTGACATGTTCTGAAGGACTGTCTCTCCACAACTCTCCCACTAACCCTAAGAAATAATAACAACATCATATGCAGTAGTTTATCTAAACGCAAACATACATATAAGCATGCAGACATGCAACAACACACACACACACACACAATAATCTACACATGTGCATGCATAGATTCACATTTATAGATGTAGTATCTGCAGAAAAAAATGTATCCTCTTGCATATGCACGTGCATGCATGCCCACAATTGCATGTATGTGTACATGCACAACAGAAAGAGCCCAGTACAAATATGTGCTCTTCACTCCCGCTGTCCTGCTGGGACAATGTTCTGGCAGCAGTGGATTGACTGGTCAGTGCACACTCACTACAAAATGTTATTATTCCCAAAGTTTCCAAAAATACCAAATGTGTCAGACTGACTTTTGGGGAAATTCGTATAAAATGATGGACAAGAACATTTGCATTGGTTGGAATGGTGCAGCCATAAAAAAACATGGAGTCTAGGGTGGTGATAGGGCAGTGGATAGGACACATGCCTCTGGTGTGAGAGACCCGGGTTCAATCCCCCACTGTGACCCATCTACCATTGTGTCCCTGAGCAAGACACTTAACCCCTAGTTGCTCCAGAGACGTGCGACCTCTGACAGAAAGCGTCAGTTTAGAGTTTGAATATTTTTATATTCTCAGTGTAAACATCAAACAGCTTCAATGAGGAGCTAGATGAATATTTATGTGGCACTCCAGATTCCCCTGAAACTCAAATACTGCACATATTAAAATCACAACTCAGGAATTAAAGCATCATTTGGCCAGGTGGCTATGACACCGGAAAGGATATTTATTAATCTATTTATGTCTCAAGGCTGTCTTTCCTTTTAGATGTCCACTGTTCCCCTAATATGCCTTTCTTGAGCCTAGACATGTAAGTAACACATATTTCCATGCTTTCAAAATGTGCGCTTGAAACATTGAAACATCCACAGTGGACAAGTCTTCCACCTTGGAGCACCTTAACATGTTTTTGCGAGTCTCTTCCTTCCAAATACAGGTTGTGTTATCCTCCTACTCATAGCCTAAACTGACGAGCTCGGCTGTGTTTGTTTTTTTGGTGTTTTATCAGAAACCATTTGTTTTGTAATAAATACATCAATTATGCTGCGGATGTTTTTAAACCAAATACAGAGCATATTTAAAGTCATGTTTTTATTTTATTTTTGATTGAATGATGTGTACTTTGAGCTTGTGCTGTGAAAAGGTTGAGAATGCACATGTGCAGGAAAGGAGGGCTCAAGAGAGAGTGCAGAAGGAAGCCCCCTATTCAAGATGAACGCTCGACGATGCCCTCAGTGCTCAGAACTGATCACTACATCAGACTGCAAAGGCTGAGCTAATTATCCTTGTTTCCTGGAGACGCAGGGACCCGGGCTGGACTCCCCGAGTCTGGCGAAGGATGAATCAGTTTAACCTCTGTAAAGTTTAACTGCTGAGTCACATTCTCTGGAGTTGGTTACGGTACAAAGGCATAAGGGGCGGAAATATAGTACAGCAACATGTGGAGGGTGTGGGGTTAGTCTGAGGTGTGTGCTGCATGTGTGAAGTCCATTTTAGGAAGACAGCAGCACAAAACAGTAATGCCAAGAAAGATTTCTCTAAACTGACGCTATCATTCTTCTTCTTCTTCTGTTCAGCACGAGCACTTCCTAAGACTGACATGACAATTTCCAGTGTTTGGTGGCTGCTAGATAGAGGCTGGATCAGCTACTTGTTTAGCCTTGTTTAGCCAGAGCAGATATTGGTGTAGTTTGACAATGTTTACACAGTTCCTCTCTGGCAGCAGGCCATGTTTTCCTCTATGTAGATGTGTCTGGGTTTGTGTTTATGCAGGAGTTGGGCCTTTATACTGCCATCCCAATAAAAACTGTCAAAATCCAGCAGATGCCTTGATGTATGGCTCACATGTGGGGGAAAAGTTGCACTTTAAAGTAGCTTTCGGCATTGCACATCAATGTCCCCTACAATTTGGGTTCACTCATAAAATACACAGAGGTCAACAAATGTTTCTTGTTATGCCTGGACTGACATAAGCAGATACATTTTAAAGATACAATGAGCAATTTAAGTGGCCATATACTAAACAGAGAAAAGGCAGCAGGTTTTCAAAGAAGCCAAAATTAAAAGTGATTACATAAAAAGAGAAAAGTTTCTTATATTGTCTTTTTTTAAGCACTATCCCTCAGTTGATAATAGAAAATGAAACTTAATCTCCTTCATTTGCCTATTTTTATGGCTTTGCCACACATTTAGTCATTTTCTCTATTCCCTATTTCCCCCTCCAAATTTCACAATGTATTTTTTCTCATATGACACCAATATGTGTCCATATGTCCAGGGGATGGGGGTGCACCAGCATTTTCAGTTAGCTACGTAGCTTCAGCCCATTCATAATCATCCATGTCCTGCATACTTGTGTAAAGTCTCGTAAACAGTTGCTAAAGCGTTCTAGCCAGCAAGGTAACGCACTTTTCTATATTTAACTAACAATATTATATATGGATGTTGTTAGGTACAGTCTATAATTTACATATAACTACTTTTTGTCATTTTTGGGGCTCCATATATCAAAATGTATTTATACAAACTGTACAGAAGTCATGTTTAACTGTCATGTGGTCAGTATCTGTTTGCATTCAGCAGGGTGCTGTGCAGTGAATTGGATCTTTCGGGAATTTTAAGTATTTGTGTTGGTGATCTGGGTCATTTAACAACACATCCTCCTAAAACAGTTGGTTCTTTAACTTTTAATTTAGCATGGGAGAATGTCACTGATGCAACACAAAGAAAAAACTGAGGAAATAAGAATTAAGATAGCCGATACGCATTGTTTTAGGACTTCTGGGTAACTCTCCTGAGGGAAATGTGATCTTATGTAGGTTAAAAAACTTAGGTGTACCATTCAACAGAGCATTCAGTTGTTCTGTTTTTAGACCTCTCAAATCCTTTGGGTCTTTGTGGGAGTTGAAACATCACAGATGTTGTTTGCTAAGTCGTAAGCCATGTTACCGTTCTTCTACTGTTCTACTCCCTGCGTTGTGTGGCTCACCACAGCTTTCCCCTTTGCTTCTCAGGGTGAGCCTGCCCTCTGCCTGTTGTGGGTTGTGTCCTTTATTTTCACAGAGCTTCTTCTTCCCCTAGTTTTTTTTTTTCTGTGATTTGGGTTGATTTAATGATTATTTCTACCCACAAAGACTTTGTCTGTTTTCTTTTCTAATTTAGGATCAGAGTCTAATGCACATTTCTTTCATGATACTTTGGATGCACGTGCTAGATCACAATTCATCTTGTCAGCTGTTAGACTGTCCCTTTAAGATGTTCAGCGCTGTTGAACCAGGCTCCCAAGGGGCAAGCTGTTCATCATCTGCACATTTGCAGGCCCGATCCTGCCAACTTCCTTTCAAAATGTCTGCTTTGGCTTCACCATTTTCAAGCACAGGCGTGTACAAGCATTACGCTCTACAAATCAGCATTTCCAATTCATTTAAATGGTGGCCATTGTTTTTTTTTAAGGAAACATGCACTACTTTACTTTGAATTAATTGAGTTAATACTCTAGATGAAATGAATGGTACCAATTTATAGAAAAATTGAAAGGCTAGAAATGTCTCAATGCCATTATTCACAATAGGAGAACAATATGTAGGCTAATAATTCATGTTACTAATAATACGACTGGCCTCAAACCAATCACCTGCATCAGCCTCAAAACCCTGCCAGCAGTGAATGATTAGTGCAATGTTACAACCCAAAACACCTCATTAACAATTTCATACTATCTAATTTGAAACATTTAGCATGTTAATAGTGCTAATGAACAATCTTCCAGGTGATTGAACACGGTGTGGCAGTGTGGACACATCTTGTTAACACTGCTTTATAGCTATGAAATATTGCGTTGCACTACACAAAAATTGCATTGCTTCTCTTGGTTATGTACACTACTAATACAGTCAGTAAAACTTCTATTTCTATTGCAATAATGAATATTTAGAGCGCTGTCAATTAATTTTATAGTGGCAAAAATACTAGGGGGATATCACTTTAATTGGTTAATGATTGATTTTGCCCACTTGTTAGCAAAGACAAAAGCAAACAGCTTCCAAACAGAGCAACATTAGCATTCATTTCAGTCATGTGATTGGCTACCTGACTCCTATTAGCCCTGTTTTGTTAACAAGCTCCTGAGAGAAATACCGGACTCTTTAGCTGCTGAATGCTTCACTATGTTCACCAGCTAGTTACTAACTTAGTCTGCCATTTGGTGCTGGCCAGCTAGAGTACATTGCGTTGAGGCCACTTGTATAAACTGCAACTGTGTAAATCTGACCAGCGCCGTTAAAAAAAGCTTATTTCGGAGTTGGCTGTTCATTTTTCCGGTAAGTACATTTCTTTTTAAGCTTGTTTTTTGCTAGCCAAAATTAGCATCCCAGTTATCAGTTATCATGAATTATGGATGCACCACCTTGCTCCACCTTCTCCTCAAACCAATAGGTGACATAATGGTGACTACGTCCACTTCTTTCATACAGGCTGAAGGGCTCCAGAGCAGAGGGGAGTTTGGTGGGTGCTAACTCTCTGCGGGTTTATTACAATGAGTGACCACCTTTACATTGAACAGTCAATTGATCCATCACTGATAAAAATAAATATATATATATATATATACACACACACACACACACACATACATATATATATACACACATATACTGATAGCGCAGCTTTTGAGGTCCAGTGTGTAATATTTAGAAGGACCTATTGACAGAAATGCAATAAAATATACATAACTATGTTTTCAGTTCTATATAAAGACCTTACAGAATGAACCGTTATGTTTTTATTACCTTAGAATGAGCCATTTATATCTACAAACTCCGCGGGTCCTCTTACATGAAAGTTGCCATGTTGCGCTGCCATGTTTCTACAGTAGCCCAAATGGACAAACTGCTCTACAGAGTGTGCTTCGTCACTGCGCTGAATACGTTCGAAGAAGTAGTAATAATAGTAGTAGTCGTCTGGTTTGTTGGAAGTCAAATAGAGGACCAAACGTAATATTTAGTACAAGAGCTGACAGAGCGTGTCAGCCACCGTAGCTTCTCCTACGCGCTTGGAAAGGGAGGGGTGGGCAGTGAATGAGATGTTGATTGCAATTGCACTTATGCAATAAAACTTTAAAAAATAAAAATGGAAAAGACAAAACTCTGGGTAAAAGTTAAGTTGCCACAGGTTTGCAGCAGTACTCCAGAGCTCAACAGGTCTGAAAAACTTAGTTGTCACTGAATCTTTCCTTAGAAGAAAGGTATTTGAACAAAGTGAAATAAATGGTCTCAGGTCTGTAATCAATGACAAACAGCCCCTGGGCCTCAAGGTCTGAGTCTCAGATACTGAGGGAGCCAAATGAGCACCCAAGGAAGTCTGTCTGAGGTCACTTAAGCAACACCTGATCTCTCTTCTTTGGCTCTTTATCCCACCCTCTGCTTTCATGTTTGATATTGTAACAATATTCAGATGGCGTTCATCCAGTTAAACTGGTGCAGAGGCAGGGAAGAGTGTCATCATCATCATCAAATCGAACTGAATTCAACGCATGAAACCCGTCACAAGAGACATCCCTGCTTCCACAGGAACTAAACGTTACAAATTCTCTCTGTCTCTCTGTGTTTAACAAATAATGGCAGTGGAAAATGTTCCATCTGGACGATCCTCCAGCTGTGAAACGTCTGTCTTGCAGATTTAAACATCTTTCAAATGTAAACATTAACAGGGTTTCCTGACACCATTATAAAGCCTGTCACATAATCCGTCTTCCTTTCTTGACAGGATGCCCTAGTCTGAAGAATAATGCAAAACGTGTTTGGTCTTCAAATGTTAAAATGCATTAAGGCTTGTTCTCCTTCTCCTGGGAAGTTTTACTCTTTCCTTTCCCATTGGAATTCATATGGTGTTTCCTTTTTATTTCTATAGCATCATAAGCTTCTAAGCAACCTTTTAGTTAATTATGCTCACACACTCATACACAAGTGAGGTTTACAATGTGTCTTGTCATTTTATAGTTGAAATCAGAGCACCCTCTAGTGGAGCAAAGCCATATTGCATATTAGTGCATTTGTTCCATGCATGAATAGCAGATTGTCTGTTGCATTTATTTTCTTTTACTTGGTTAACTATGCCTCACATAATGTTTTTACATTTTTATTTGTTTATTAGGTGGGTGTTTATTTTAAGCACAACTTTCTGTTGCTGTGACAGTTCAAGATGTTAATCGAGACTCACAGGGAGGAAAAAGAATCGCTTATCTGCCTGGCAGAGCCTGACAAAAGGTCGGACATTGAAGCTGAACAATCACTGAAACATTGCTTTCGGGAATGTATTGAACTATCAATATTATTTCTGTTTTACATCAGCGTCTGAAAAGGTTTGTGTGCAGATCATACTGACGTTGATAGTAAACTGACACATGGTTGATGACCTGCCACTTTAAGATTTCCCAGTGTTGTCTTAGCTGCCAGCTGGATCTGTATAACTTAAACGTAACGTCAGCATGCAGCTGTACAGTTTAATATAAATGTGCAGCTCTTGTTTTCTGGTCTCCTACCAATACATCACCTCCAATAGATAACAGAGATGTCACTTTCTAAACAATATGTCATCTGGTTCAGTCAGACTGCATCTGGCAAGTTTAAACCACTTGACAAACATCAAAATGCATTTGATAATTGACTGTGGGCAGCTGTGTTTTTTCAGCTGGGACAATCTAACAAATGTATTTGTTACTGGTTGTGGTAGTTAAAGACAAAACTGCCATGGCTGAACTCTCACTTATGAGAGTGTGAGTGTGTCTTATAGTTTTGCTGATGTCGTAAGCCCTGAGGTTAGGTCAAGGTTATTTTAGTTTTGAATGATTCATGATTTTTTTTATTTCGTTTTGACTTTTTGTTTTCAATTTCAGTAATTTTTTACTTAGTTTTTAACGTGGGTTTTGCTGGTTTAGTTTTTATTTTTTGAAAATGTTTAGTTTAAAGTTTAAATTAGTTTCAGTGTTAGTTTTAGTCTTTGGATGCCAAGCTCAGTTCAGTTTAGTTTTTTCACTAAACATTACAATACAAGTACAATCATTAGAAATAATGCAGATTTGTGAAAAGGGGATTCCCTTTTTAAAGCTATCTGAAGCTTGTACATATGGGCCCAAACACTAAGCAAATATATTTGAAGTACTAACAAATTGTCTAAATAAATACTACAAAAAATGAAGCACATGCAATTTACAGTATAATTTCTAACCTACACACAGAAAACCCGGAGAGCAAACTACCCTAATCCTACAGTGGTCCCATGAAATTCATTACATCAGTCTCTAGCTCTATTATTCTTGGTTAAATAGGTGAAATACCATTGATGGACAGCTAAGAAACAGGTCCCTATATCCTGAAGGCAAGTATGACTGGAAAGTTGTTGTAGTATTAAAATCTAAACCTTTATTAATCAAAAAATAGGTATTAAATCAATGTGAAGCACAAGAGACAGGTTGGCTGAGATATCAATGAGCCCATAAAACACTAGGGGATCTAACAATCAGTGTACTAGCTCCATGAGCTCTGAGCCAGACCATCAGAACAGAACAGAACAAGGAAAGAAAAACCACCAAGACAGTGACTCACTACCTGCAACACAAACTAAACACAGCTCTGTGCAGTTGTTGCATTCATATTAGTTTGTATACATGTATATAAAAGATAATGTAAAACATGTTCAAATCCCACCAACTACCTGGGTCTCCCCGACTTAGTTAGCCTCCCCCTAACGTTACATGAGGCTCTCCTCCTCCTAACCCTATTAAATTAATAAATAAACGAAAACTAAGGAAATTTACTCTTTCATTTTAGTTAGTTTTGCAAACCTACAATACAGTTTTAGTTTATCGTTTTTTTGTAAAGCCTCGTTTTTATTTTTATTTCAGTTAAGGACAATGTTGTTCACATCTAGTTGTTGTTATTTCATTCGTCTCCGTTTGATTCCTAGCCATACATTTATGGCAACACTTTTCTTATTTGTCGTTTAATGAATTAAACCTTTGGGTAGTTCATGATTTAGATTTTTCTGTAGATTGCAACTCTCTTAGTTTGAGCTCATACTGTTGTGCAACTTTTAGGCCAGAGGGCAAGCCATGTTGTTAACTTTTGTTAGTATTGTAAGCGAATCCATTCCAAGAATAGGTCATGAAACTGAACATTGTCTTATTTTATTATTTTATAAATACATCTTTGAATTTCTGAACCGAGCTGGCACAGATAGTACTGTAATAGAGGCCATTTGGTGACTACTTTGCAGAGATTTTAGTATGTGAGTGAGTGGGTGGGGGAGAAGGCAACTGACTGAACATTTGAACATCACTGTCAGTTCCAGAGCAGGAAGTTTGATATTTTTAAGCACATCCCACTGTAGATTCAGAGTGTTTCAAGCTCAGATAGGATTTGTTCGAATCCATGAATATTTTCCACCTCATCCAACACAAACGTTAGTGAGTTTGGCAGCTGTGGAGAGCCAAAGGGGTAATTAAACTGTAATTGACACAAGGCCCCTCAACAAGCTGCAATATTTGGTAATAATGAAAGGTGTCGCACAGTCTCTTTACTGTAAAGTCTGAGCCGGCCCTAGGCCTTCGGGAGCCCCATTCAAAATTTAGTCATAGCTATGACTGTCGGGCGTTGTCACTATATGACTTTTACTGTCTGAGTGTCTTTTCGGAAAAGTCTAAATGTTTCGTTTTACCACATCAGCGTGTAACTGGTCATTAAGGACTGATGTCCGGTCAGCTGGATCCACTGGAGGCGTAGAAACTGGAGAGACAGGTGTGGTGGTGCCACGATGGTACTGCTCTCCACTTCAACAGGCACAGACCTATGAGGGAGATTGACAAAGAAAATAAGTAATTTTAGTAAGTTGACATGTTCATACATTGGGTGTTCCTAGAGGTGAGTAATCGTTTAGTTATTGGTGATGTAGGTCTAAACTTTCCAGCACTGTCAGCTTCTTGGATGATACCAATGATGGAGGTAGAGGTGGAGGCTGATGGACCTGCTATGAAATAATAAAACAAAATAAATAAATTGACTGAATCTTATAATGCAAGACAATCAGCAAGAGTTTGATGTTGTCTCCTTTTAAAAAGTGACTTTAGATATGTTGCTCCAGAATCAGTCCTTAAAAACACCTACTACACACTCCCCACTTGACAGATTTGATTTATAATCAAAGGACAGGACATCTCTATAGGTTTAACTCAAACGCATAACCTACCAGAGGTGTCGGCTTATTGGGTGACATTACCTGTTAAAACCTGGCCTGTTTGGTTTTGTTCTTTTAAATGATTTAACCAGATGTGAACAGCTCAGCTCCATAGATAATGTTAGATGGATAAAACATTGGCTAATGGCTTAAATTGAAGACCCATGTCCTAATGACACTATTAACTTAATCAACTGACTTTAATCATACGATTTAATCCTATAATATGGTATAATATTAATACTATACCAATTGTTTGCAGTTTGTAAAAGTTCTGAAAAGGTGTTCTGACGATTTATGCTGCCTTGTCCAAAAATGCTACCGTTGCATTGCTCTGGCCCCCCCCCCCGTCAAATTATGCTTCCACTACAGAAGCATTTTATATTGCACCACTACTCACTCCATGTGTACTGTAAAGAGATGGAACGCATGTTCAAATACTATATTATGCCATCTTTATTTAAGATATCAGGGGCAGCCTAGCCTGCACAGAACCGCTAAGTAGCACATCTCGATAGTTAGCATAAATCGACAGAACACCGGGTTATTTGACGACCCACGTTAGGGGCGGGTTGTTATGTGCTTTCCACACTTATGGTTGACCAATAATATAATTATGTTTAGATTAAAATATATTAGCGTGATTTATTTTGGTTATACATGGTGTCAATTAGTGTTGAAGTCAAGACCGCCCAAACCGAGACCAAGTCAAGACCAAGACCGTAGTTTATCGAGACTGAGACAAGACCAAAGACTTTTAGGGGCTGAGAGCAGTCGAGACCAAGATCGAGGGGGAGGGCGAGACCGGGTCAAGACCAAGACCAGTTTTATGCATTGCATGACACACAATAAATTTTGAACGAGATCATTGGTACTTCACAAATTGATCTGAAAGATCCACATTCCCATTAAAACACGCACATACAAACACTAAGCGCTGAAATCAAGGTAAACATTGCAGGGAGGGGGGACAGTCGTTATTAGGGTTGCATTTGAAGCAATAGGCTATGTTTTACTTCCAATCAAAGTTAGGATGTTAACAAATAAATCAGACAATGCAAAAGCAATTTATTGATATTCCCAAAGTTACGGTCTTGACTGGTCTTGAAATAAAATCCCGAGTCCTCAATGTCCGAGACCGAGACAAGACCGAGTACAAATGCGGTCGAGTCCAAGACGAGACCAAGACCATCAATATGTGGTCTTAAGACTGGTCTCGAGTACTACTACTAGTGTCAATATCTAAAATGTAAAAACTAAAAAAAGGAAACAAAAAATAAGTTTTTTCTTGCCCTTGGGCCCCAAGTGCGCAAATACCCATTGGACAAACCGGCCCAGGTCCCAATGTCTGCTTTCAAGAGAAAGTTAATTAAAATTAAAATTATGCACACAGAATACAGAGTTTGATTATCAGTTGCAGTTAATGGTTAAATTCCAACATTTTGAGTGCAATGTTTGATCATTTTAAATGTGATCCAACCAACCACCGATGTTTATAGTGTGTCATTGTATTTTTGGAAATTACATTATCCCTCATTTATTTAGCAACATGCAACATGGAAAAACAACATGAACTTTCTTTTAAAATGTGGCCAGCAGAGAGGGGACAGGAAATGAGGGGATAAAGAGCGGAGAAAGGACATTAAACAAAGGACGGGAAATAAACATGCAAATACAGTTTATGGTCCGAGCATGTCTTAATGACCCCAAATGAAAGGTTTTTAAACTGTAATTGACACAAGCTGCAATATTTGGCAAAAATGAAAGGTGTCACACCGGCCCAAACTATGTCAGTCTCTTTACTTTAAAGTGTTGTACCACACAGTGGCAGTGATTTCACTTCCCTACTGTGTGGGATGAAATTGTCATTTTCTCTTTAAAATGTGTATGTACTTCGGTCTGTGACAATTTTTCTTTTTATTCTACAATTTATTATATTTTCATGATTTAACCAGCTGCTTCTTCTTTTTATTTAAAAAGCTGGAACTTTGTTAGGATTTAAAAAAAAAAAAAAAAAACAGCCTAGCTATACTGAAATGTATTTTTTATATGTAATTTATCCATTGAATAAATACAATGTTTGTGTGGGTTTGTAAATATGTGCATGTTGTATACTTAACAGTAGGAAAAGAAGTGGGCAGCATCAAGTCTGCACAGCCTACACCTCACTGCACCACAGCATGAATAGGCCTGCATTACCTGCATCCTGCTTACTTGTTTACTGTAAAAGTTTCATTTCACTGTTGCAAATACTACACTACTACTACTAGGCTACTTCTACTACTACCACTGCTGCTCCTGCTGCTTCCTCTATTACGACTACTACAAACCACACATTGGTTGGACAGCATGCTATTGCTGTCCATAAATCAGTGGCTTCGGATGGGCAGGTTGTCCTCCAGAGTCACGTGGCCACGCTGAGCATCCTTCGCAGATCCAGCAGGCTGCGTGGCGTGTCTTCACTTGATTACGGTATGGACCAGTACTGCTGCTGCAGCCGTGTTTAGTCGCAGCAACTCTTGCTTCTAGTTTTTTCTACCGCTGGACTGCTCTCCGAAATCTCAGGTAAAGCGACGACTACGGCGGTCACAAATGCAAATGTTACAGCTTTTGACTTTTGAGTGGGCAACTACGCACTGGCATCAAAATGATGCTGAGTCGCTGTCTTGTTACTTGCTATGCAACAAAGACATGCACGAGCGCCTGAGCAAAGGAAATGACTGGGTATCGTAATGGAATTTAGATTTTTTGCTCAGACAGAGATGCAACATTTTAAACCAACGCGAAAGAGTCAGCCCCTGCAGGTATAGTGTTGCGTTTGGGTGCAGGGCTGCACGGTGAGGCAGAGACGTCTTCGTTGTGGGCAGGTAGAGCAGCACCGCTCCGGAGGCGGAGGCTTACTGATTGCAGTGTGTTGATAGTCGTTGTTGTGCTGCAGTGTTTCGCCTGTAAAGTGCACTGCCTTCTTTCAAAGAAAAGATCAGAAGCTCCATAGGGCATCTGTGAGCCTTGTGAAATAGTCTGAGATTCAAGTTCAAACAGAAGCTGGAGGTGGATAAGGTCACATAGTAATGACTCAGCAAACCAGGGTAAACCAGGGGTGGTTTGCAGGATTTCCAAAAATTGAAGTGTTATAGCAGCTGCCTAGATGGTTCTTGTAACCGGGCACCTTTCAGCTTCAATGTTTTATAAATAAGGAGTTTCAGAATTGAGTGCAAGTATTGATTATTGTACAACTTATGTCTGAACAAGAAGAAGCAGAGTGGGATTTCAAACGCTGTGTAAACTACAGCCTGTCCTCCAGCAGGGTTATTATATAAACTGAAGGGGTCAACTAAGACGCCAAATATTTAGGCTATTGTACTCCCATCTCTGTTTTGCATTTTACATGCTTATAATAACATAACACAAACTCTTGCACAATAGATAAACCTTGATGATTACCTTTAAGTGAATAAAGGGTCCTCGCCCCAATTACATAATACATAACAAACATTATCCTTTAATGGGAATAATGCAGATACAGTATAGCTTTTAATTGTTCAGGTTGCTCAGTCTCTGAGATTTCTGCCTCCACCCCTATACAATTAAAGTCTACAGGCCTGCTAGTGGCTCTGCTTTGAGCTAAATGCTAATTTCAACATGCACACAAAGACATTGCTAACATAGGCTACTGCTACTTAAACTGGAATAAATTCACTACACATTGCTCATTGACAAAGTAAACTAGAAACTAAGCAGAAAGAGGAGTTAGCCTACATAGTTGCTCAGCACATCTTATCATTAACTAACTAGCTGTAGTATTTGGTCATAAACCAAAGCAGTGGACATTTTTTGACCTGGTGATGGTGACAATTTAAAATTGAAGGGATCACTAAAGTTAATACAATTCATCCTGAGGGGGACGTGAATGTGTACCAAGTTTCAAAACAAGAGATCAAATAATTATTAAGACATTTTACTCAAAGCAAAGTTCAGACCAAAGTGTGTGTCTAAAAATTCAAGAGGTTGAGAAAGTGTCCCCATTTACTCTACATAATCTGAATAATATGTTTTTGTAAAAAGTAGTTCTAATGTGAACTTTGTACAGGGACATCTGTGGATCATTCAGAGTAACTAGGACATAATTTCTTACATGTTGCTGTTGTTTTTTATAAATGTTATTTTGAATAATAATACAGTCACCTTGGTTGAAGTGGTGTGACATACACTCACCGGCCACTTTATTAGGTTCTTCTGTTCAATTGCTTGTTAACACAAATAACTTATCAGCTAATCTCATGGCAGCAACTCAATGCTCAATTTAAGCATGTGACAACTTGCTGAAGTTCAAACCGTGCATCAGAATGGGGAAGAAGGTAGGGGCGGGAATCACCAGAGGCCCCACGATACGATATTATCACGATATTTATGTTGCGATTCGATTTTATTGCAATTTTAAATATATTGAGATATATTGCAATTTATTACCTTTTTCCAACTTCCATTTAGGCCCCTAAAGTCAAACTTTGTCAACATCTGTTTATCTAAAAAGATACATAAGTTTTCTAGTGGATTAAAAAAGCAATAGATTTTATTGATTTTATAGATTTTATCTGCAATTTATATAATAAAATAATGATACTTGGCGTCCGTTTATCGATACAGTATGGCAAATATCATGATACTATGCTGTTACGCCGCGGTTGCCGGAGCTCGCGGCCATTATAGTCAATGCTTTTGAGTAGGGCTGCAGCTAACGATGATTTTAGTATTCGAAGCTTCGATAGATTATTTCAACGATTCATCGATGTGTCGTTTAAGAAGTAGGCTACTTTTGCTTGGCGGCGCCACCCCGTACGCAGTTAACTCATGACTGTGAGGTTACAACTCACGGCCCAAAAAGGAGAACAACAAACGCACGTGTGCACATTTTCAGCTGAGGACTGCGGCCTACTTTGGCTAGCCTTCAACTCAACAGTCAATCATGATTTCAGTTAATTGCTAAAGTTGCTGTTACTGTTACCTTGTCTGTGGTCCGCTGGCAGAACACCTTTTTGTTCAGCTGCCGTCGTGCTGTTGCCAAGGCGACATAAGTTTCGTTTTACGGTGGACGGACGGTAACATTACAGAGTTGTTGTTTTCTTTAGCATGAAATAATAACATACTTTGGACACTTTCTTCTTTGTCCTTCGCCATTTTCTCTCTCTTCCTCCACTTTCCAAACAGCTACATTATAATCCTGACGTGTTCACAGCGTAAGCGCGATGACACTGCTGTATAGTTACACGGATTAAACGAAACATCGATGCAAAGAATTTGTGTCGAAGCATTTTATTAATCGATTTTATCGATAAATCGTTTCAGCCCTACTTTTGGGTCCACCAGACAGAAACAGTAGATCAGCAGCTGATCTACTGTTTCTCGCACATCCATCTCTAGGGTTTACAGAGAATGGTCCAAAAAACAGAAACTATCCAGTGAGCGCCAGTTGTGTGGATGCCTTGTTGATGTCAGAGGAGAACGGGCAGACTGGTTCAAGGCAACAGTAACTCAAATAACCACTCGTTACAACCAAGGTATGCAGAACACCATCTCTACACAACATGTCGAACCTTGAAGCAGATGGGCTACAGCAGCAGAAGACCACACTGAGCGCCACTCCTGTCAGCTAATAACAGGAAACTGAGGCTACAATTCACAGACTCACCAAAAACAGAAGACTGGAAAAACATTGCCTGGTCGGATGAGTCTCGATTTTAGCTGCAACATCCAGATGGTAGGTTCAGGATTTGGTGTAAACAGCATGAAAGCATAGATCCATCCTGCCTTGAATCAGCGGTTCAGGCTGGTGGAGGTGGTGTAATGGTGTGGGGGATATTTTCTTGGCACACTTTGAGCCCCTTAGTACCAACTGAGCATCATTTAAACACAACAGCCTACCTAAGTATAGTTGCTGACCATGTCCATCCCTTTATGACCACAGTGTACCATTTTCTGATGGCTACTTCCAGCAGGATCATGCGCCATGTCACAAAGCTCAAACCATCTCTAACTGGCTTCTTGAACATGACAATGAGTTCACTGTACTCCAATGGTCTCCACAGTCACTAGATCTCAATCCAATAGAGCACCTTCGAGATGTGGTGGAACGGGAGATTCGCTTCATGGATGTGCTGCTGAAATATCTGCTGCAACTGCGTGATACTATCATGTCAACATGGACCAAAGTCTCTGAGGAATTTTTCCAACACCTTGTTGAAAGTATGCCACGAATAATGAAGTCAGTTCTGAAAGCAAAAGGGGGTCCACCCCGGCACTTGCCAGGTGTACCTAATAAAGTGGCCAGTGAGTGTATATCTTAAAGCCTGGGCAAAATTATGGCATGGCTGCACACCTAGCATTATTTTTTTGGAATTGGGGTGAACTGAGCTTTTAATATTGTTCTTGTATTGTATAATTTTGTGTGTTTGGGTTAACTAGCATTGTGATTGTAGTAGAGAAGTGTGAGTGGTTGTAAATTAAGACTGATGGTGGCCCCCTGTTTAGACCTTCTGGCCATTAGGAGAGCAGAATGACCGCATAGGGTTAATTTAAGGCGTAAATTTCTGCAGGGCAACATTAATAACTAATATTAGTGTTGTTACTGACTGATTAGTGTGGTTCAACTGTGGTTTGCAGTAGTCGTGATCTTACACGCTCCTTCTGCACTGTAAAAGTCGTGTCCATGTTTCTCAGTATGTACTGTGAAACTGTGCAAGATGTCTCTGCACTGGTGCCAAGAATAATTCTTGTTCAGTTTTTGATCACTCTCTGGTACTTCAGTGCCACAGTGATTTACTGTTTGCAGAGATTAACAGCCTGAAACGTGTGATCAGAGAATCCAATTCAGGACAGTTGGTGAAATCACCTGAGATGTCTTTCTTCTTTTTTTGTTGACCACATCCTAATACACATACCTGAGGGCATGCCATCTTGCCTGTGTTCTCAATAAGCACCAGCTGGCAGCTGTATGGTAACTACTAATAATCAATTGCCCAACTATAAATATGCCCTGCGGCCTCCAGATTGCTTCAGGGATTCAAGCAACTGCCAAACAGTCTAAAGCAGTCCTGGATAACTAATAATAGTGAACCATTAGTTTTCATCTCAGTAGGCTGATTTACTGACATTCTTGCTTTAAACCTGCATTTTTTTATGTTGGTCCCAATACATCTACTGTTTGGATAGCATTTCTCTAAGGTCAAAAATACAGTCTGTGGCTGCTCACACACCTGCCACACAGCATAACAAACACACCATGTTTATGTGATGATCCTGAGAGGCACTGTTTCTGGGAACCGCAGTTTACTTAAGTAAAGACTGAAACTTTCAGAATCTGAGAAAATGTTGTCCACAAATAAGTTTGGCATCTGTAGTCTAAATTTTTAATGTGCTGCACCAAAGCACTTTGCCATAGGCTTCACTGTGGTTACCTTGATTAAATGATGTGCAACAAACACCAAGCTGCTGGTGCAGCAACCACACAAACATCTTTGCTTCTGCACATCAAACTGTTCCGTTTTAGAGTAATCTCTTGGTTTGAGCCAATTAAGAGTTCATCCTCCTCTTTCTCTCATTCACACTTACTGTATGTCTCTGTCTCTCTGTATTGGCTTCTGATATAATGTGCAGAGCTATGATGCAGTTGTTTTTGTGACATGTTTGAGATTGTGTCACACTTTATAATAATAAGACCGCAGTAGATAAATTTACTGTAGTGTCAGTGGACGGCTCTTCCTCTGGCTTGTATATTATGTGGGTCATGTTAGTTACAGCGACTGAGAGGTGGAGAAGCTATGTACCTGAGTATTGTAAAAGGCAATAAATCTAAACTGAACGTTACGAAGCAAACAGCGGTAAGTCCGAGCTAATGTAGCGTTAGCTGTCTGCTCCTGGCTGCATCACTATATGATAGTAAACAAATTGTTCCACATTTGCTTACATCATTTCTTGCAGGCTTTGACACTTTGACTTAATATCAGTGGTACACAGGATAGTAATATGGGTCGCGTTAGTTGGTTAATTGATGTTTAAAGCGATCTAACTTTGCACCGGATAACATCAGCAACTGCTCGGCGTTAGCAGGCGAGCTAACGTGACTTTCTCTGTGTTTCTCACTTTGTTCTGACTCAACATCATCTGAACCTGTTTGGTCTGGTGGGCTTCAGTACATAAACCTTTACTGTTGTTTTGTATTCTTACGTGGAGCCTGTGTTTTGCTGTGAGCAGGTTGTTTAATGGTGTTAGTGGACTGCATGTTGTTAGCTGCCGCGTTGTCGCTGTAGTACGAGAGAGGCTCGGGAGCGCGCACAGGTCTGAATCCGACCCGGAGACCCCACATTAAAAGCAGAATAGTGGCTGATTCAAGCAAGAGAGAAAACAGGCGTGTGCTTCATTTCTAAGTGAGTTTTGAGCCCATTGACAATTTGATTTATTAAAATCAAAAACTTACAGATAGTTTTTATAACAACTATTACTTCATCAGTAATACCTTTTGTGTTAAGTGTTTCTCTGTAGTTGAGGATCATGTGCATTACCTCTCATCCACACGGGACAGAGCGTTTGGACCAGCATTTCTTTTCTGCAGTGAAATATGTTGTTGATTATTTTAAGTGGGTCTGTTCTGAGTCACCCCCATCATTTGTATTGTAGCCCTGTCATTCACCAGAGGTTTTGTTTTCCTTTTTTTGTGTCTGTTGGCATTCCTCAGCTGCTCCGTCCCCCCACCACAACACTATCAGTGTCTGTCACTATGTCAAGCGTCCCCTCCACACATTCAGAGGGTGAGCCATTCAGAGCTCTCTGATTACACAGCTGGTAGGAAGGGGTTTGGGACATTTGATATGACTGTAGCAGTGAGCTAGTTGGTGGTGGGCTGGGCAGGAGCTGGGTCAGTTGGGCCAAGGTGACTACACACTCCACCGGTGGCCAATCAGGATGACACACGGTAAGGTAGGAAGGAGCATGTGTATGGGGTAAGTTTTCCCATAGCACATTGAAACAGCACAAATACTGCTGAATTTATTTAAAAGGTGGTAGGTGTTGCTCTGTATGGATTATTCCATGGTCTATGTGGGGATTTGGTAGATGTGCAGTCTGTTTATTGAGCTGTCAACGAACAGATAATTTGCTTTGAAATGCACATTATTTATTAAGCTAGTTAGATTCTGCACTATTCAAATCTGCAGATGCTTAATTTAAACTACAAATGAGATTTGCATGGATGATGCATTAATGGACTGAATAATATGCAGCTCTGGTTTCTTCTGCAACTTAATCAACGATGCCTAAACAGAAGCACCGTTTGTAAAACATAACATAAAATGTAAAACTTGAAATAAAAGATTTCAGTGTGGTGATGCTTACAAAATCCCACTGTAGGGTGTTCTCGAAGAAGCAGCACAGTGTATACACAATAATGTGTATAATGCCATATTGTGCATAGTAATTGCATACGTGCTCAAGAGATAACGCCAAACTGTTCTGCAGACCCATCTCAACAACGGAGTTTTATTTGTGCAGTGCCTTGTGCATAATGTGAACTATGAGCCAGCTGTAAATGTCTCAGAGGGAGCAAATGAGTCAGCTGAATAAAACCCAGACAGATGTAGAGCTTCATATTGTGACAGTGGGAAAACAGCAGCTCCAGAGTAGGTCACTTGGGATTTATTGGCTATATTCCATCAATTTCCAAGACTTCGTTATGTCCACAGTATCTAATATTCACATGCTTGTATGCTTGATTCAGTCTGATATTATTTTTGTTTTATCTCCTCATTGCATGCACTGTTGTAAATACCATAGCAAAACATTCAACCTTAAATAGTTGCTTCGTCACACCTAATTCATGAAATAACCCAGCTTTTAACTACAGTATGTACTTGTCAATTATTGCTTAACCACAAGTGATTGTCATAATTAGTTGAATAACATAACAATGTGAATAGTGCAAAGACCTTCACTGGAGTGAATGACGATGGTAAACGACAATTGTCTGGCTTGCCCTCTCCCACACTGCCCAGAATAATTACAGACCTACAATCCTTGGCATGTTTACATGGATAAGAGGCACCTGTTTTCCTCCCAAGTTAAAAACCAAAATAATCATCTGTGTCTATTTTGGCATCATCTGGAAAAAGTGGTCCCTAGTTGCCAGCTCTAGCGAGTTTAGGTATGCCTGTAGCAAGATATGTTACTGGGAAAATAAAAGAGTTAAAGGCATAGTATTTGACAGATAAAGGTTTTTCTTCAGGGCACCACCAGTTGCAAATTACATGTTTTTGCAATCCATCAGTCAATCTGACAGTAATAAAATCCCTGAAAAACACTAATGTACTAATCAATATTTTTATATTATCAATACGTGAATTGACTGTGTGTAATGGGTTGATCTTGGGATGATCCCACAGAGAATTATCACATTGACATCTTTATCCAAAGCGACTTACAATTGCTATATATATGTGTCAGAGGTCGCACGCCTCTAGAGCAACTAGGGGTTAAGTGGCTTGCTCAGGGAAACACTGGTTGATGTGTCACAATGGGAAGTGAACCCGGGTCTCTCACACCAAAGGCATGTGTCTCATCCACTGCCTCATCACCACCCCCACGTAAAGTTGAAAGCAAATCATTTAACACTGTCGGCCGAGGTGGGAATCAAACGCATGACTGGAATAAGAAGTGCTGCTTCACAGACTGACGCTCATCCAATTGAGCTATTCAGGCAGTCTATTTTAGCTCACTGTTTTGGTTCACTCTCATTAACCTTGTTCCCACTTGTACAAGGTAGCTGCAGAGAAAAAGCTCAGATAAACCCACCGTACGTTACCTGCCCAGCAACGAACAGCAGACAGACAACGTGAGCAACTAGTGTGTGAGGAGTTGATGGGGACCAAAGCAGTCCCAAAAGGAGAGTGAATATTGGACTCAAATTCACCAAGTGGACTGAAACCCAACTCAAATTAAATGCTATATTGTTCTGCGACAGCTGGATGGGTGAGAATCGACTAATGCTGCTTTAAAATGATACAATTTGCATTACGACGTAGTTTCTTACACAGCAAAGATTATGACTCTATAGCTCATGGGAAGTTTTCCAAGGCATGGTGATACCAGCCAGATAAAAACATGCCACGTGAATTTATGATGGGGCTCTCCAGACAGCATATAGGGGTAGCAAATATCAGATTGACAGCTCTGGGCTAGGTGGTAAGGGACAAAAAGGGCTCCTTTGTTTTAGATGTGTGTTTCTGAAGTTGGTCCATTTGTTAATGAATCCTGATTCTCGTTCTCTTTATTCATTTTTTTCCCCCAACACTAATGTTCAGATAGTGAGAAAATATATCTAACAAGGCTTTGAAATTCTGTTCAATCCAGCAACAGACAACAAACTCCACCATGATCCATAGAATTATTAAAGGAATCATTTTCCAGGCAAGAACCAGAATGTTACTGCGGCCGGACAGGAAATTGTCTCCATATAATAGTTTTTACGTCGTTGTATGGTGGAGAGTGGCTAGCTTATGGCATGGTTGCTAGTTGCTGTCAGAGGTTCAGGGGTCCCTGACACTAAACCCTAAGAGAAGAACTATCACAGTTGAGGCACTGGAGCGTGTCATGACATGTGTCATATTCTTAGAAGATCTCCTGTCTCAAGTAATGCTGTTGAGAATGTGGCAAAATCAGTGTTATTCAGATCAGTGCACAGTGTTCACCTTTACTCCACTGAGAAAGCCACCAAAACTAAAGATATAATGTGCAGGGATGACATGTTTGTGACCACGCTTTCAGTCCAGACAGGGGACTCTTGTTGCATGTCAGCGCCCTCTCTATTACCATGGCAGCTGATGGAAACGCCACAGGGATCGTAAGAGATGAATGTATTCATTAAAAAAAAATACACAAATGCCATCGTGTGGGTGGGAAGCAGCAATGAAATGCCATGGTACATCAGAGTTAGGTGCTTGATTAATGATATGATCTAGTCACATACTTTTAATATTATAATTTGTATAAAGGTAAAACAACACATGTTTATTTTAATGAAAAAATTTGCTAAAAACATGCATAGAATTTTAAATGGAAGACAGTGGGTAGCTGTATATTTCAGTGTTTGCAGTGCATTATGTGTGTTACTATCCAACAGTTGCAAATATATTCCCCAAATCAGACCAGTAATATTGTCTCTCCTGTCCACTCTTCTGCAGGTTATGCCACCCAAAAGGCTTCCTGGATCCCCAACCGTGAAAGAGAAAGGCTGATCCCCGTCCTTCCCCAGGTTCCTGCTGCTCTGCACGCCATCTTTCCCCCCTTCCCTCTCCTGCTTATTCCCCTCTCCCACCTGCACTAACCCCACCCGAGTCCCACAGCTGGCCCTGCCACCCCAGTTATCCTTCACCTCTAGGACTGTTCGCCCAGTCTCATCTACCCCCCAGAAATCCTTCCCCACAGCAACTCCATACCCACCTCCCTCTTAGTGTTATTCCAGCCAGACTAGCCGTCTTTTCTGCAGGTCCCTGTCCTCGTCATAGATCTATTCTTCACCTGCTGGCTGCACGCCAGGCCCCATGGCTACAGGAGGTCATGCCCCAGAGATAGATGTGTTGATCAACCCACCACAAGTAAGAATTATTTTTTTTGTAAATCAGCCTTGTATGAGGAAGATGTAAATTATTAAAACATAACTTTAGTAAAGGTACACCAAATAATATTTAAATAATCCTGTATATTACTTTGGTGTGTTAAAATTCACCTTTCTCAGTTATTTCTTCATCCCATTTAGAGACACCAACATGTGAAGTAGTTTTGTGCAGCTCTGATGTCAAAATTCCTCAAACATTCAATTTTACAAGCAAAGACAAACCACACGCTCCTCTTTTGTTTAATCCAGAGCTGGCCAGTTCTGCTCTGGGAGATTCTGTTGCGTTTTGGCCAACAGCCCTCTCAGGACGTTAATCATCCGGCCCAGTGCTTCGAATGGCGTAACCTTGTGAAAAAGCCAACAGCTTTCAGTTTGATTTTAATTGCCCTAATTAGACCCCGGTGCTCTCCTAAACAACTGAGTGATTAATATTAACGACCCTGATAATAAGTCCCTGAAGCATTTAAGGTAATGTTACAGGTACAGTTGTGCAGTTGCTCTTTGTTTTGTTGTTCATAGAAAGTGTTTTGAGGAATACACTAAATGGGAGGAAATAGTAGTGACAGGCTAATGTGCCATGCCCGTCTCATGGCTGAATGTTTACTGTCTAGCCAGTAGGCGATTATCTTAGCTTAGCATAAAGATTAGAAACAGAGGAAACAACTAGTTCTCTCTAAAGTTAAAAAATAACTACCCACTGTCCAACATTTCAAAAGCTTACTAATTAACAATACGAAAAACATATAAACCTCTATTTGTGCTGGGAGTGCTTCAACTATTACTTGGCGGACAATGGCTGGATGCAGGAACTGTCCTTATTCAATTGCGGTAAAACAATGTGTATACAGCGGCTCAGTTATTCAGCTTTAGGTGCTGTTACATATATTTTTAGCTGGACTTAGCTGAACCAGGCTAGCTGTTTCCCCTGCTTCAGTCTTTGGGCTAATCATATTCTGCTCCATACCTAATGAACACACACACACACACACACACACACACACACACTAGTGGTATCGATCTTCTCATATCAACCTTTGCTATAAAGCGTCTATTTTCCAAAATGTCAATCTTTTTCTTAAAGCAGAAAATCAATAAGAACAGAAAAAAATATGGGTATGCTGTCTTTACTATAGCAGCAAACAGGACATACTTTTGAGAGATCAGGACTGGAATCATATAGCAGGTCCATGCAAAACCACTGAATGCAAGAAGAGTAATATGATTTGTCCTTTTCAGCTGGCAGTGCTGGTTTGCATTTTGGGGATTTAGAAGTAAGGGAAGTGAAGGAGGGGTAACGTTTCAATTTGAATAGGTGACTTCTGTCTCAAGGATGGAAAATGGATATATGTGCAAATGTGGAATGCTGAGGAGTGGAGGAGAGTTTGACTTTGCAGGAAAAAAAAACCTATTATGCAAAAAAAGGATCTGAAGAGAGAAATCTGGACAATGGGTTTGTAGCAGATGTTACTATGCCAGCTTGTAAAATGGAGGCATGCTCAGTAAGAGTCTTTATAGCTGTAGTAGTTGGACTTTTTAGTAATGACATAGATGCTGGCACTGCGGCTGGAAACTTGAGAAGTGAAGTGAAATAAGCTTGTTTGACAGATACATAGCTATGAGAAAATTTGCTCTGCGTCTGTTACCTCATTTTGTCGCTGCAAAATCTATAATAAATTACAACTAATTTTACATTTTCACAGCAATCAACTGCCAAATAGCTTGTTTATATAATAGCTGACAGGCCAGTGAGAAATTCTAGTGGATGAGGTAGCATTTGTTAGGGCTGGGTATCGTTTTGGGTAAGATTTTCGATATCGATACGATACCTCGACTTCGATACCGGTTCCTGAACGATACTTTTTTCGATACCAATTTTACTCTCAAACGGAGAACCATCGTTGTTTGTATAAAGTAACTTAATTATCACATTATTATCATTAATAGTTTATTTTAATAATTGTTCCTTTGAATGCTACTGCTTGTCAAAACCAAGACATATTTTCAATGTAACATAGTCCTATATTGTGTTTTTGTTGTTTTTATTCCTCTCTTTAGTTTGTCATTTCATTGTTTATTAATTATATTTTTTATTGTTTATATGTGAATTTGTGCTCTGGCAACATTGCGACCTAAACATTCATGGCAATAGGCCTGAAAGAAAGAGAGAGAAATCTCTCATCTCATGGAAACAAATTTCTGCCACTACATATCAAAGTTTCCTCCTCACTTGATGAAGAGGTGGCCAGTTAACAACTATCACAATAGAAAGTAAACTCAGCCGTGCATGTCTTTAATCCACTGCAGCAAAGTCACAGACATCAGTCCAAGGATCGGTACGTGATGTCACTATCACACGGAAGCGCTTCCGCTGGCTGCACATACAGGTCCGTGTGTGGTGGTGGCGTCACTTACTGATTCTTGGGAAAATGTAGCGTGTGTGGAAGCTACAAGTGTAACTAAGCTAGTAACGGTGCTACTTGTAGCGACGCTACTGCCCAACACTGCTCGGACGGTGGGCATGTTGAAGCAAGCTCAGTGGCAGCAGGGCGATGAGACGATGACTGCAACGGCTCTGTCTTGTTGCAGCAAAGGCGGAGCAACTTTCTGCTCTTAAATTTATTCCATGTACAGTCAAGGGCTTCACCAGGTTTGTCGTGTCGATACTCTTGGCAGAAATTATCTTACATCGCAAATATTGCATCGCGCACTGTTGCATCAAGCCACACTTTTGATTTTCTCCACGTCTTTTACATCCACGAGCCACGTCTCTGTGCATAACCGGCGTGAACTCGTGTTTACATCACCACAGCCAATTAAAATTACTTTTAAATGTGGGCACATCAAGAATGCTGCATGCTTATTGGCTCACTGGCGTTAACAAGAACCTTTAGGAATCGAACTTTGGTACCGAAAGACAAGGCATTTTTTGATACTCAATGGTATTGAGGCAATTCGGTCAGTGCCTAAAAAGTACTTCATACCCAGCCAAAATATACATATACAACAAAATGATTCCTGATTCCTAAATCTTGTATTTTCTAAGCTAGATCTGGCTGTAATAAAATTATCAGCCCTGTTAAAATGACAGTTAACGTGAGTTACAGTTGCACTTAGCTAAGCAAGCTAGCTAGCTAGCTCCATACACAGCTGTTAGCTCTATCGTTAGCTATCGGCCAAACTCGAGGCTTCAAAACGACGTCCACAAACCAACGGGTGATGTCACGATGACTATGTCCATTTCTAATATACAGTCTATGGTTCTCACTCCCCGACTCGTCACATATGGACACATGGTTGAGACGCATCGGCGTCAGTTTGTAATGTACTGGGGATCCCTATAGCTTCATAGGTCAACGCAGTGGGGGAAGCCCAGTACCGTCAGTTTTTGATGGTAATATGATTTAACAGAAAAGACTGAGTAAGGAGGTGGTTGGATTGGATGGAGGGCCAGAACCCTGACTTTGAACCTGGAGACTGGGGGTTGCGTCCTGTGTGAAATAAATAGTCAACATTAAATATTTTTATTTAAGTTAGGCAAGTGACGTAAGTTAACTTACATGTTAACTGATCTACTGTTACGGTAAGTGCTGGTAAGGCAGGTTGGAGGACCCAAACGCAGGACGCAAGGCAGAGGAGGTACAGTTCAACGGGGGTTTATTGAGGGTAAAACAAACAAAAGGCGAGCACACTTACTGACAGAGTGGCTGGTAGCAGAGTCCAAAAAACAAGATAATCCCAACAGAAATCCAAAGGAAACAAGGTGACAAGACGAGCAATGCAGACAACAGAAGACGGAGCGTATCCACATGACAGTGTGTACATTTACCGACTTATTCCAAACGAAGCCATATATGTTATCTTCTTGCTAGGTTAAAGGTTTGTTTATTATTCCTAGTCTCCAGACTATATTTTCTGTGTATGCTTAATTAGGTACAGTGCGCATGCGTTTCACCTTTAGGTTTCATTTTCATTTAGTTGATGTTCAGGACTGGTACGCCTTGCCAGTTTACAACCTAACAAAACTAACTGGACTAACTAACAGGCTATCGTAGCGGTAGCATTCAGGCTACCTAGTTTGTGGATGATTATTGTGTATGTGTGCACAATAAAGCCCATAATGAGACTCGAGTTGTATCCGCCGTACTTGTCCTGAAACCCTTCCAGTGGGGAGTTTATTGAGTTATAGAAGGAAGCTCAGTAGAGAACTGGACACACACCAGGGACTAACGAGCAGGGCAGGAGTAACACAGGTGACAGACAGCAGGGGAAAACAGATAGACGCCAATAAGGCCATAGGGAAACTAATGATAACCAGGAAGAAACAGAGAATAAGTGACTGAACCAGAACATAAGCAGACAGATCACTAATATACCCAAACTACAACTAAGAGGGAAAACAGATTGAACTAAGATTAAACAGAACGCAGGGCAACATGGAAAAAATAATATCAAAGTACACGGACCAGGAGTATACACTAAGACACGGATAAAAATGCAGGACATAACTAGAAAATGAGACTAGACAGATACTAAGAAAACTTAAAGCGAATGAACAAAATAATAAACTACAAAACTCCAAACCATGACAATATCAAATGAACACAGGAAAAACAACAGCACAAAACCAAATCCTAACACCTACGTAATTATTTTAACCCAAACCATGATCTTTTTCTAATCGTAACCAAGTAGTTTTGTTGCCTTAACCCAACCAAGTACTTTTTGTGCCTAAACCTAACCAAATTGCAACGTTTCAAAATGGCGATGTTTTGAAACACTAGCGTTATATTTTGAAAGTCTAACCTGACGTTGCATTTGTATTGTTGCTAACTTTACCGGTTTTTGCATATTTGTTGTTGCTAAGCGTTACTAACTTGATCGCAGTGCCTTAAATCACATCTAAAAATAACGCAAAAGGGGTACCCAGGGCGTTGAAAGCGTCAATATGTCAATATGTGAGAAGTCGGGAGTGAGAATGTGTTGGTCTCGCAAGTTATGTAAGCTATGAAAAGTCACGTTGTCATTGTATCCCAAACCATGATGTTTTGAGTAGCGTAGCTAACACAAATAGCGTTAGCTACGTTAGCTAGCCAGCTTGCTACGTAACTATGTTAGTATTAAAGGCGTTGACAGCCCCTGAAAGCCTAACCACCACAGGGTGTGTGCCTAGTTAACCCTACAGCTTCGCCTCACGGCTGATGTGCTAGCAGATAGGGTTAACCTCCTTTGTATTGCTGTGGTCTATGGGAAGTAAACAGTGTTAAATCACAAGCAAAAAGCTTAAAATGCATTCACATGGCACGCAAAATATCCTTGAAAGTGGCGTGCTATTTATACGCCCTGCCAGGATATTATAGGGTGACCAGACGCCCCCGGTTTTGGTGGCCTGTCCCCGTCTGGAGCTGTCCCCGTTTTTAACTGTGTGTTAATCATAGAGCAGAGGTCACTTATAGGCGGGCCGTGGTCTGGATCCAGACCCAGCCGCTGTCCTCTACAGACCTTTTATTCTCTACATATTGACTGAAAGCTAGTTTCTGCCTCAAAATGACTTTCAGAAGAGTTTGACAGATTATTCATTTCAGAAATTTGGTCACCTTAGGCGATTAAAAACAAAGAAATTTCAAATGGATGTTTGTGTTTTACATTCACCACATAATTGTGAAGAGGCAAAACATGTTTGTTCTAATTTAAGAGCTAGTTAGTGACTTTACATGTATGAATTATTGGAGGCTTTGTTAAACCTTGCTGTTTCAAACCAAGTACATTTCTTAGCAATTCTTATTAAATGGTTCCATTTCTTTCTGTATCTCTTTCAAAGCTACGATCACTTTCTCTGCAGTCGAGATGGTTTGCTATTGGTGGGTTGAGCAGATATGCATGTCAGACTTCACCAAAGTCAAACTCATCACAAAGGATTCTTGCAAATGTACTTTGCCCCAGGGGTGAATCCAGTAATTGCAGAGACTTTATTAAAATGAATTGATATTCCCATAAATTGGTGCTTTTTTAATGTTGGTCATCCCTGTAACTAGGAATATACTTCCCTCACAAAACTGTTTAATGAATGTTTGGAGTGAAAGGAGAACTGACATGTCTTCAAGACTGAATTTTCCCTCCAACGTCTCAACACAGGGATGAGTCACATATGGGTCTGTGGAAAAAGCTCACGTCCTGCATATGCAGAATTCTGTCTAGCTGTTCAAGTGAAACAGATTAGCCCGTGTTCTCAGGGAGAAATAGCTCTGCTATCTAAGTAGGTGATGTGTCATCATGAGCAGCAGGAACCATGTTGTCCACAGTGTGCATAGCATATTGGGACACTGGTTTGAAGGAAATAATAGGCTGAATGCTTGGCAACATAAGTAGACCCTTCAATTTCCTACCCTCAGTTACTTGTGCACTCTGTACTTAAAACACACACACACACACACACACACACACACACACACACACACACACACACACCCACACACCTTTTTGCACTGTTACCTCCTAAAGCTGATTAATGCCACTCCGAACTACTACCACTACGACCAATAGTTTTCTGTCTTTGTTTTTTTTTTAAGTGGTTTGGTATGAGGGTATGTGTGTACGGTACATATGAATGCAAGCTCCTCTGGCTCTGCTGAGTCTTGGTTGCCACAGAAACATCACCAGCTTTAAGAGATCCTCTTGGTGTTTTTGGTTTTTGGTCATCACAAGATTACTGAAAACTACGGTGATCAATGAAGCTTAGTAACTTACTGGAAAAAGGTCCCCTGTGGAGTTTTTGGCCACTTTGTACCGTGAAGCAATGTTTTTTTTATATACGGTAACGCACGCATGTATAAAAAAAACATGCATCCTGCCAATGGATTCATGTTACTCCACTGATTTACATGTGTATCTTCTTTATTTGCTTGCGTTTTGTCAATTAGTTTGTTTTCACAAGTTGGATTGCTTTGAGCTTGAGTATACCAGATATATCAGGCAGTGTATAAAATGATGAGGCTGATGCGGTTCAGAGGAACCACGTTCACATTCGATACCAAATCAAATATAAAGCTGTTCCAGTGGTTCAAATGACATTAAAAAACAAACAGAAAACAAGAATAAAATATACTGTGTGTCTGAAGACTTGCTTGACTTGTTTAATAGTGGAATTATTACATTAAAGGTTTGTAGCTTCAGAGGTCTGTGAAATCTGGCTGCTCCTTACTGTTGCTGCTGCTTGATATTGGCATATTTTAAGTGTAGAGGAGGTAACAGAAATAACTGTGTTAGATGTTGTAGTGCATGTAATGATTGGACCATATTTAAAGAGAAACTTCCATACCTTTCATTTAAAAATCATCACACTCAGTAATAAGGAAAACATTTTAAAATAATTTCTCATAAACATCAGCTGCACAGAGAAAAGAAAAGCAAAACACTGATGCTGATATTTATGTTAGTTTTGGTGTGTTTGTCTGGGAAGTGTGCCAGCTCCTTCAATCAAAGAGGCCGAGATGAAGGGAGTGGGAAGCGGTTATAAACACTGCTACGTAAAAAGAGCAGGAAGCAACTGAAAGCAGAGTAATCTGCAGAGGCAAACAAACCAATATGCATATTTGTATCAGCCTGAATTTTAATGAGTGAGCTGAGCAGTAAAGCATGTGTCTCCCCAGTACTATCTACCTAACTGTAACATCCTCTTCTGCGTGTTATCTTGCGCAACATACTTGGTATGTTACTGTTGAGTGCAGTCACCTGCCTCTTTGTGGCAGTGAACACCAGCTGTGAACACATTATTTTAAGTTGATATGGCTAACATGTACATGGCTAACAGTAGCCTGTAGCACATCCAGCAGAAACAGAGCAACATTAGCATTCATTCAGTTGTGTCTCTGGCCCCCTGATAAAGACAGATAACCACTCTCTTCTTAGCTCTGTTTTGGTCCAACTCCTGAGGGAAATATCTGGCTCTTTAGCTGCTAAATGCTCCATTATGTTGACATGCTTGTCACTGACTTTATGGCTACTTCTTGGTGCTGAGCAGGGAGTGTACAGTGGGTTTTCAGTTTCCTGCTGCAGCAGATAGCAAAGCTATGAGAGTCTACGTTCAGACTGCAGGCCTTGATGCTCAATTCCAATTTTTTTTTATTTGACAGTTCACAATATTGCTTAAATGTGGCCCATACCAGACACCAGTGTCAACTATCCGCGGCCTGAAAGTGAAGCGCAGAAGAATAACACAACTTCACACGCAGCACGCTGTTGTAGGCTACAGAAGTAAACAATGTTAGCTCCGGTTAGCTCACGGGAGACTCCCGTATTTCATTCATCCACCTGAGTGTCCAGACTGAGGTTGCATTTAAAAAGATCCCATCTGTATTGGATTTTGGTGACAGTGGCCTGCAGTCTGAACGTAGCCTGAATGTGCAGGCTGTCAAAAACAAGTAGCTGAAAGTTGCTGTAAACCTCTGTGGAACTGAGGGTAACTGCTAACTCTGGTGAGAATTATACATCTGTTCAGCACTACAATCGACTCTTTGCCCTTTACACACTTACTTAATCCATTATTGTTAAAAAAAATAATGATTATAGCGAGCATTAGAAACGACAATGACACTTTAATTCCCTGACAATGTTCTACAGATGTTGGTATCTGGAGTTGTTGTGCGACAGAGCTGGGCAAAAAGCATTAACATTAAAATTTTTATGTAATATTTATTAGGGATGCACCTTCATTATCGATCCGATAAATTGTCGGCCGATTTTGGGCATATTTTCATTATCAGAAAATGAAATTTTGGCCGTTCATTTAGCTGACTAGAATCAAATAATGCTTTAACATGCGTAGCTGCTGTTGTCGCGCTCTGGGCGTCATGTTGCTGCACCTGCATAGAGCCACGCAGAAGTTATGGGCGGCTGAGGAGTTAGAGCGGGTTGGCCGTTAATCGTAAAGGTCAGCGGTTCAATCCTGGCTCCCCCAGGCTGTATGTCGAAGTGTCCTTGGGCAAGATACTGAACTCCGAATTGCAGCTGTTCCGCCAGTGTATGAATGTGTATGACTGGTGAATGCAGATGTAGTGTAAAAGCGCTTTGAGTGGTCAAAGACTAGAAAGGCGCTATACAAGCATTTACAATTACAAGAAGAAAGTAAAATGAATCAGTTGTTTGAATGAATCATTACAATGTATAAAGGATAAATAAAGTTAACAATGTTTTCTTCCCCGGTCCAGTAAAAATATGCAAGGGACCAGTAAAACCCTGATCTACTGACCCTGAGGGCCAGTGGGGGAAAAAGGTTACATTGGACACGGTCTGGGTTTTCTGTTTCAGAGACTACAGCAACTTATGCTGTGAAGCTAACCTGCTTCTTATGTTTACTTCAACAAACAAATCAAAGCACATACAGAACGCATTCATGTTTTTAGAAACATCAAAATCCTGGTTAGACATTAGTTTGTTACCCAAACTGTCATAATGCTGAGATACTGGACTCAAAAACAGACTCAAAGGAGTACCAATTACTTTTAATAGAACGTGCTGACAAAGGATTTGACAGAGCAGAGTGGCTGGCAGGGGATTGGGCAATCTTCCAGTTTGAGTCTGAGCTGCGTGTGGTGTCAAGCAGAGTCTCCAGGGGGGTAGTGAGCCTAGGCACAGGGAAAACACACAATAAGACCAAAGCATGCACAAAGGCGAAACAAAGAGTTTTTAGTTGGCCGTTGCACAAATACCACACGTGATTAATTGACCATCTGGGGAAGAATGATTGGTTGATACACTGCAGGAGCTTAATCAGTGGAATGAGGATCAGGTGCACAGGTGGAGCTTGGCAGCAGGAGCCAGAGAGTGCAGCCACGCCCCAGACAAACACACACCGACAACATGACAGGAAACACCGGCAAGGGAAAAACGTGTGAAAACACACGAGATGAAGAGGAGATACTGCACTACCACAGCAAGATCTTTAACATCACATGTTTATGATCAATCTGTTAGCAGGACACAAGTTAACTATATTAACCCGTAAACTCGAGGTAAAAAGCTATAGGCTACTTTGTCCTTTATAACACTGTGGCACCTGCCAGGTTGGAAACATTTGCACTAAAACATTTACTGTGGGCTACATTTCTGCAGCGATCACTGTTTTTATCAAACTTATCTGTATGAAACTGTAATGCTGTGATTAGTGGCTCTGATGGAACGTCATCATAATTATAATATTGGACCAAATGTAGTTTAAAAGTGAGTTTTTAAATATTAGCTGCATATAGCCTTAATGTGTTTCGACCGTATTTCAGTAAATGCAAAATGAGCACAACTATTTATGTAAAATAGATATCAGTCACTTTGAACCGAGAAAACATTTCCAACGGCAAGTGATCAAAATAAGTGTTGCTGGGTCCCTGAGTAAACTGTGTCTTATGTTTGATTTTCATCTTCAATTATTGCCTCCAGCATTTTGTCCCCGTCAGTTTACAGCTGAATATATAGCCTACTTAAAAATGTAGTGCAACATACAGAAGGATTACAACACTTTATCAATCATTAAAAGGTGACTTGTCACTAAAGATGGGTATCGCTACTACCTTTTATGGTACCGACCGAAACAGCCCAGTGTCCAGTAGAATCGAAACGTCTCCAGTCAAACCGGAGCTTCAATCGATACTTTTTGTAACCCGATTATGGCAAAAGTTACTTTTTGTTTTGCTTGCAGCCAAACACGCAAGCAACACACCGAAAGAAGAGCACGGCTTTTATTTTTCCTTATGTGTCTGCACCATAAACTGTATAAAAAAGTACTCAGTCCATGCTGATTTTAACAGCCGCTCACCTTTGGCTGTGTCTCAGGCGTGTTGTTGCCAGTTTCTCACCACAAGCTCGGCTTTCTGTTGGTTCCATCTTCTGCGATCATGTGACACTTTTTTATTTGCTGTTCACATCACTTGTCACTGATCAATCAGCTGCTTCAGGTGTAGTCGGTTTGATGGGCTGGACGTGCAGCCTCTCTTTACTCTGCTTGTGAGTCTTTTGTTTAGTGACTTGTTTAAACAAACTCCTTACTCGTTTTATACCTGTGACTGTCGTTTTTGGAGGTTTGTGACTCACCACTAAAGGAAAAAACACTTGCAGAGATCTTTCAATTCAGTTTATTGATCAAAAGTTAACAGAATAATTTTCCGTTTTTTACTTTCACCAAAATTTAAAAATTACCTCAAATTTGTTTTCCACAACTTATTTGGTCACTAAACTATTTCTCTCCTCCTCTCTCATTCAAATATAAAAAAACTCCCAAGCTGTAGTCTTTCCCTGTATAATCTTACCCGTGAGGACGACCTAATTAGGATGAGGAGCGATACAGCTTCCCAATACTTTTATGCAACAGTTATTTGAAACAAGAAAAAATAAAATAGATAACCTTGCTTGTCCATAATAAAAATATTAATAGGCTAAAAATCCACTACTGTGGCTTCAACAGGTAGCATTTCATGCAAGTTATCGAATAAAGTACTCTACTGGTATCTGTATGACTTTAAGGGTGCTGGTTTTGGTACTGGTATCGTAAAATTTTAAACGATACCCAACCCTACTGATTATACTGGATTTTCAGCAATATATTGTAGTAGCACCCGTATTGGCACTTCAGGGTGGTGCGGTGATGCAGTGGTTACCTCCCACCAAGAAGGTCGTTAGTTTGAACCCCGGTTGTCCCGGCCTTTTTGTGCGGAGTTTGCATGATCTCCCCGTTTCTGCGTGGGTTCTCTCTGGGTGCTCCTGCTTCGCGATGGACTGGCGACCTGTCCAGGGTTTACCCCCCCCCCTTTCGGCCGGATTGGCCAGCCACCGCAACCCTGTACTTAGGATAAGCGTTTGACAATGGATGGAATTAGGTTTTGTTTGGTGTTTGTTTTCATATAACAAGTTTCAGTAAGCAATACTTACTCTAACATTAATCAAATTGTTTATATTGATGGTTACTTTAAACTCGAGCCTAATTACAATCCCCAACCGTAATAATAATTATAGACAACTAAAAAACAGTAATCCAAAGCCACGTTGAGCTCTAACCTAAATATGCTCTAACTCCAGAGGGTTTTCCTGATCACCAATGCGAGGGCATTTCATCCTGACAAACAAGGCAAACGCATAAAAGACACACGCACCCTCCTCCAGATTAGTCAGCAGCTGATAAATATTTTAATGCATCTCTCTGGCTCGGCATTCCATTAAATATAAAATATTAATGGTGCAGTAGAAGTTTGGCAGTTCATGAGATGAGGTTGGACAGCATGTTTTTAACTGAACCGCAGTTTGGTTCAGATGATCAGGCTGTTATAACTGAAGCCTCCCCTCCTCATAATATATTAGAAGTGGCCAAACCAGCAAAAGAGTAGTTGATTTGTCATGCAGCAAATATACGTGTTTGATATAATGCAGACGGTAACCCACAGTGCAAACACTGACTGAGATGAGATGAGAGCTCTTATCCAGGATTCATTAAAACAATACTAATATTAGGAGATTTCCATCTCCACGTTGGCAACATAGGTGACTGAAAATGGATTATATAAATCCTTTGTGCTCCAGTGGGTTTATACAACATGTCAAAGGAGCCACGCTGTTGACTGCTGATTATTTGTTAGATTTTTCTCACTTCATTGTTTAATTATTTGGGTTATAAAATGTCAGAAAATGTCCATCCAGTGCCTTGTTTTGTCCAACCAATAGTCCAAAGCACAAAGGCATTCAGTTTACTATTAAAAAGGGTAAAATTCATTTTACATTCACTTTCTTTTTTTTTTCTTCATTGCTTAATCAAGTAATTATTACAGCACACCAAAAACAAGATGCATTGATAGCCCATGGCGTTGTGTTAAAAAAAGTAAGTGGTATTGATACTGTTACGAATCAATATGCAGAAAACATTGGATATACTAGCTCAAACTAGTGACTAGGTTTTAAACTGGTGACAATGGCCATGTTTCCATCTAATTGTCATGCGTATTTTAAGCGGACTTCTGAAATGTCGGAAAAAATAAAAATAAACTGCAAAATAGTTTCCATCAGCTGGTTTGGAGCGAATAAACCAGGCTACGGCGAGCGTAGTTACATCAGTAGTTGACGTTACACATAGCTGTAATAAACAAGACGTATTGGTTCCAAACCAGAAACAAAACCAGTCGCATGAACCTGATGGCCAATGATGGCCAATGATCTTAGAAAAATGGAGAGAGGTCCTCAGAAATGTGTTTGAAGCGGGCAAACTGCTACCAGCCATGTCTCCGCACATTATGGGAATATCCGGTGTTATGCCGAGTTTTGCATGCCTGCCGAGAAATGCATGCACCTCCAGATAATGCATTAAAACGCTATAATATCCTTTGTGGGTTTCGTCATGGTAAAAAAATTATTCGAAGTGTATATATTATGAACGTTTAGAGTCGTTTATATTTTATTACACTCAGTAGAAGTAACATTCACTGAGATTCAGCAAAAATATGCGGTGATAACCCCGTTTGATCAGTGTGCAGAGCAAAGTTTCTGAAAAGGACCTTTAAGAGGTGAATGCATAATTCGGCAGAACAGATGATGAAGGCTACCTGCCCAGATTCGCATCCACCTCTTTCCTCAGCACAAATGAGCGTTAACAGCCACGAGGTGCATGAAATTCTCTGCAGGCACGCAGAACTCTGCACAACAAAGACGCCGACAGCAGAAACAGCTGATCAGACTTATTTGGTTAAAAGTGTTTCCATCTTCCATTTACTCTTTTTCGACAAAGGCAAAAACCACCTCAAGCGAGCCTGAAAACGTTTTGCGAAATTGACGTTTTTTTTCCCGAATTTTGCCGTTCACTCAACATAGTCTAATGCGATGCTTTAAAATGCGCATTAAAAACGTTGATGGAAACACGGCTATCGATGCAGTCTTAACTATAGAAGGGTTTTAGAGGACCTCCATGTTTTCAGCTGTAGCTATGCTCCTGAAAAAAGTTACTGTAGACCAAACCACTTGTTTAACACTGTCACGTTTCAGAGGAACCTTGCAGGTGTGAATCCAAAATACAGGAAACAAAGGCCTGCTGGTTAGCAAGGCTGAAGACAGTAGACACTCTGGCAGGGAACAAGTGAAAGAGGGCTAATACGTAGTAAGTTCTGACACCAAAATAAGTAATAATTAGTCATTTAGCTGCCGCCTTTATCCATGTCATAATGTAACATATGTAACGTTGTGTAACTTTTGCTTGTGTATGCTACGTCACCTGACACGGATGGGTGACATTGGAGTTACTTTAGAGCCGAGGGAGTCTCATACGGATGCTGAAGTGTACCATGTGGGATGAGAGCGGGCTGGGCATGAGGGCAGCTAGCAGAGCAATAACATAGCAACCTGTTCACATAGTGCCTCTAGCACCTGGGCTGGGGTCGCCCTCCTCCTGTGTCCCTCAACCCCAGCTGACTTCAAAGCTGACATGAAAGAGTTTTTGAGTTATTTGCACCATTGGAGCTTGCACAAAGCAAAACCAGGTTTAGAAGATGCCACTTTACTGTAACGTCTGCCTCATCTGGGAGGATTACATTAGAACTATAAATAAAATCCAGGGTCTTCCACTGATCAACAGCGCTCACCAGAGCAAGCAAAGGAGGGGAGGGTGTTAGAGATGTTGAAATTAAAATTTAGAACACCTTAAATAATGAACAAAATGGCCAGTGAAAACAAGGCTTTTACTGCTCACTCAATCGAAAATAGTCCTTTTATGTATCCCATCTGACTGCCTCGGCATAGTGTAGATAGGTAGCTCAGATCATTAAACGTATCCTGTCCCTTCATCCCGCTGGTAATTAGGGAGTAATGGAGCCTTGGCACAGAGAAATATGAGACCACAGAGCAGTAGCCAGAGCGCTTACCATGCCAGCACCAATCTGAGCCAGGGGAAGCAGCCGTCCCAGTGATTTGACCTATCAGAGGCACCAAAGGGCTCTGGCAGGACACTCCCTTCAGCCTCCACTGTCTCCAGGGGATGTCTGATGCATTAGTTCTTTGCTGCTTAGCACTTTGATTGTTGTATTGATTTGATGTCCTCCATACATGATGTGAAGGATGAACTGACACTATCTGCCTATTTTCTTCTTCTTCTTTTCTTTTTAAAATTTTTAATTTTAAATACATTTTTGAGGTTTCTCCTGTGAGAAATACAAAGCGAAAACAGGGTGTGGGGCCATCTGTGGTGGGTTTAAATTTGCACAGACACAATGAAAAGCTTTGTTGGCGGTAGATTTATTTTGCCATTCACAGTCCACAATTTTAAATACTTGCATGTGGTGTGTTGAGACAGTTTCACAATAACATAGATGTACTGTAGAATCGGTCGTGGAACATTAATCACATTAATTACCGGCGATCACGCCTTTGGTCGTGTGTGTGTGTGTGTGTGTCTATCTGCAGCTAGTCTTGCATATTACTGGACCATATCAGCCTAATATTTTCTCTGCACATTTATGACTGTATCCTCAAGGACCTCTCGTGGTTGCGGTGATTCACACTTTTCGAAAAACCTTTTTAATTGACTGAGCTTATCGTAAAGCTTAGACTTTGCTCTTTTCAGGAATAGTCGCCATTTTACATTATGCGTTACGACGTAGCAATAGGCATTTCTGGCAGTAGGCTAGGCAAAAAACAAAGCTTGCCTAGTCTGCTGCAGGGTGCATTTTGGTCTTTGGTGGTCACAAAAACTAAAAACTCCATAGAAAAGTTTGGTCTCATCTTGAACCAGAATAATTCCATACCAGATATGTTATGATTGTCTAAAGTTAGGGTTTTTTAATTTTGTGGGGTGTGTTACAACAAAATATTCTTAATAAATAAGAATGTTCAAATTCAGGCGTTTTCTTGCTATTCATTGTTTTCTTTATTAAGTTTAAACCGAAGAGTTGATGTTAACAAACTGGAGAAGTCATTTGAACCCAGGTTACAATAGTGAGAAAAGCTGAGACTGTGCTGTACAAAAACACTTTACTTACTACTAACATTACGTACATCTAAATAAGAATATAAGAAAATTTCTTCCCTTCAATCTGTTACTTTCATGCATGCACACTGGACACACAGCCTGCCCTCACTCC
>NC_060156.1:2570699-2606779 GCF_021292245.1 Micropterus dolomieu | reverse complement strand
AATACATTTTTGAGGTTTCTCCTGTGAGAAATACAAAGCGAAAACAGGGTGTGGGGCCATCTGTGGTGGGTTTAAATTTGCACAGACACAATGAAAAGCTTTGTTGGCGGTAGATTTATTTTGCCATTCACAGTCCACAATTTTAAATACTTGCATGTGGTGTGTTGAGACAGTTTCACAATAACATAGATGTACTGTAGAATCGGTCGTGGAACATTAATCACATTAATTACCGGCGATCACGCCTTTGGTCGTGTGTGTGTGTGTGTGTGTCTATCTGCAGCTAGTCTTGCATATTACTGGACCATATCAGCCTAATATTTTCTCTGCACATTTATGACTGTATCCTCAAGGACCTCTCGTGGTTGCGGTGATTCACACTTTTCGAAAAACCTTTTTTATTGACTGAGCTTATCGTAAAGCTTAGACTTTGCTCTTTTCAGGAATAGTCGCCATTTTACATTATGCGTTACGACGTAGCAATAGGCATTTCTGGCAGTAGGCTAGGCAAAAAACAAAGCTTGCCTAGTCTGCTGCAGGGTGCATTTTGGTCTTTGGTGGTCACAAAAACTAAAAACTCCATAGAAAAGTTTGGTCTCATCTTGAACCAGAATAATTCCATACCAGATATGTTATGATTGTCTAAAGTTAGGCCATAGTAGGTGAATAAATCCCTGTTGTTGTTGTTGTTGTTGTTGTCTTTGCCACCACCATGTTGACTGTGAGGGAGGGACAAGTGAGAGTTCAAATCTTCTTTGTTTGGGAGGGAAGAGGGAGGTAGGGAGAGCTTTTTATTTTGTGGGGTGTGTTACAACAAAATATTCTTAATAAATAAGAATGTTCAAATTCAGGCGTTTTCTTGCTATTCATTGTTTTCTTTATTAAGTTTAAACCGAAGAGTTGATGTTAACAAACTGGAGAAGTCATTTGAACCCAGGTTACAATAGTGAGAAAAGCTGAGACTGTGCTGTACAAAAACACTTTACTTAAAACATTACGTACATCTAAATAAGAATATAAGAAAATTTCTTCCCTTCAATCTGTTACTTTCATGCATGCACACTGGACACACAGCCTGCCCTCACTCCCTGATTCCCACCCACATCATGTCCCCAGAGACACCTGGTGGAGACTCTTCTAGTTTGTTCCGTGTTCATCCTGGATTAGGATTTTACTTTCATTTAGCTTGAATCTGCTGCATGTGTGGCTGTTAACCTCTGACATCAGAGCGAAGCTGGGTTTTGGGCTAGCCACAAGAATGTCTGATTGCATTACACACTGGGCTAATACAGTAGCACAATTCGTGTAATCATCAAGCTTCAAAATCAGAGCAATGGAAATGGAAATATGGGCATGGAAATATGCTCTTAATTAAAACGCAGTGAGTTTGATTCGTACTTAACTGAAATGTCTGAAATTCACAGCTATTGCTTGCTGATTGTGACAGAAGAGCCCACATATGAAGATATCTCCATTTTATGCTTCCTCTGATGCACTTTTACTTTTTGCAATTCTTCTCTTTTACTGCTCTCACCTCGTTGACTCTTTCTCTCTTGCGATTTCAACTGTTTTCAAGTGAAAATGCCCCCTTTCTCTCCATCCTTCTTCAGCTGAAGGTGGAGGAGGAAGATGAGGAGGGCTCAGCGGAGGAACAAGAAGAAGAAGAGGAGGAGGAGGAGAACTGGGACAAAGTGCTGTCTGTGGAGCGCTTCGGAGACATCATCAGTGACTCTGCTTCCACCAGTGGAGACAGGATGGGCCGACACTACACTGAGAAAGACTTTGAATGTAAGAAAAGCTACTATGTACAGCTTACAAGTAAAAAGCACACATTATACCTTCAATCACACAAGAAGTTTCACTTCAAACTGTTCTGTAATCCAGTGCATTGATCCACATTTTTATCAGAAAGCTGTCTACTCAGAGTAAGAATGCATTCGTTTCCATTAGTTTATTCCATTTGACAGATTACTTTTTTCAGTGGTGTGGACTCATGACTTGGACTCGAGTCAGACTCGAGTTACAAAAACGATGACGTTAGACTTGACAAAATCAAAGAAGACTTGCAACTCGACATTGACTTTAACGGCAGTGACTCGTGACTTCACTTGGACTTGAGCCTTTTGACTCGAGCTGATTTGACACCCTCCCTCCCCAAATATGAATTATGATAGGCTATAGAAAAAAACTGCGCAGCGCATCAGCATAGCGCTGTGATAATTCAATTTTAATCTCAATTACGACGGCTTTTCGGGTTGATGCATATATAATAGTTTTTAAAAACGAGGTATTAAATTTCAATCAATGATGTTTCCTAAAGTCAATAATCCTGTTGAATAACTGTGATCTCAATATTGACCAAAATAATTGTGATGAAGGTTTTTGCCATATTCGAGCAGCACTACATGAAAATTTTAATTCAGTACTGCTTTTTTAATTTTTAACTCTTGTTAAAAATATGACAGGGTTTTAAATTTGGTGAAGAGCGCATTATGACTTGTTTAGGACTCAAAACTCAAATTTTAAGACTTGTCGGTCTTGACTTGTGACTTGACTGGGACTTGCTTGACTTGATCGATCTGGACTTGGGGCTCGACTTGGGACTTGAGTGCTAAGATTTGAGACTTGTGACATGTAAAACAAGCACTTGGTCCCACCTCTGCTTTTTTTTCAGTAATGAGTAGTGTAAGGGATGACAATTTGAAATACAGTGTTGACATTACACTTACTAATTCCAGTAAAGCTCCGTTACTTTGACATTTGGGGGTCGGCTTGTTTCTGGCAGTTTGATGGAGGGTTGATGTCAGTTCAGTGGAGCGACAGTGCCGAACATTTTAGCTTGGCACAGCGTTGGTCAACATAAAACGTTACTGATTAGTTATGTTAGCAGGCGTACACACCTAGCCGAGATGGTGAACATGGTAAACATCATTCCTGCGAAAGATCAGCATGCTAGCGTTGTATTTGTGACCATTTTAGCATGCTGACGTTAGTATAAAGTGCCTAAGTGCAGCCTCACTGAGCCTCACTAGCATGCCTAAAGTCTTGTTCCAATAACCTCCATATTAATTATTTTTGTCATATCGTAATACAATTATATACATGTGTTCATGTGTGTATAAATACACGTCTGATCTTGATCTTGTACATCATAGTGTGACCTGTATTATGTAAAGAGATTTCGAGCAGGGCACCAGATTCCTTATATATGAGTTTATCATTGGATTAGTATTAGAGAGATTAGCAGATAGATACCACATACTCTGGCAGGAGATAATAGTTGCTAAGATTAGCTAGAGCTGCTTTCTTTTGATGTTTATTAAACAGTGCATTTCTCCAATATTGCAGACTAATTAAAATCTAAAGCTTTTGTTTGCATTGTGTCTTCGAAGTGTTTAAAAGGGATAGAGGGCATCTCTTCTGAGAATAGAACAATTCTTTTTCTTTGCATGTTTTATTAAATGAATTTAAAAGCCTGTGGCTTAAAAAACAGTACTTGTTCCTGAAAGGCAGTGTGTGTTGTAGACTAACTATTTATATATGGTGCTGTAGCTATACAACTGATTTCAAGGTTATTGTTAGTCTTGGTTGGAATTATTCTGTGTTAAATCAATATGTAATGGGTCCAGGCGTATTCAAGACAGGCTGAAATGTGTTTCAGTATTACAACCTCCCATGATGAGGAGAGCTTGTGACTTACCATTTGCACTGTGAGCTTAGCTTCACATCAAATCCACAGAAATATCAATTACACCCTTGACTCGTACTTTGTGTTGCTAAACCTGAGAGACAGTTAATGGACAAATCATGACACACTGCATGATACGATCTACACAGTCAGTAGACATTTGACACAATGATGTACTATTGATTTTATTCTTCGTTTTGTTGGAACCGCAGATCACAGACACACATTTCACCATACACACCACCCCTTATCCACTCACCTGCCCGTGCCCCAGCGTTTACGCAAGAGGGTGCACAGCACGGACAGAAGGCGGAAAAAGAAACGGAAGAAAAAAAAGACGTCTCTGGCCCCCTCCAATGTTACACCGACCATCCACGAGGTAGACGAGGAAGAAGCGGAGTCTGAGACCGACGGACAGGGGGTGGCTGCCACACCCACAGAGCTACTTGATGTCCAGCCACAGGTAAAATAAGACGGAGAAGACGTGGGATATCTACCGTGTAAAGGTGGCTAAATTCATACAGTTTATGCAGGCTGATCCTGAGACGGCCAAGTCGTGAACATGTGCAACTGAACTGGTGCAGGAGTGCTATTACCACAGAATAGCCAGGTATTAGCATATTCCTCTATTCTTACTGATTTTCCTCTTCCTCTCAGTTTAGTTTGGGGAGCCAAGAGGACTTGGAGGAACCCCTTCCACTTACTACCTTTCACATGGAAAACGAACAACATCAATTGTCAACGAAAGCCACATCCATTCTGACAAAGGGGGAGGCTCGTAATGGGGAAATTGCTGTTTTTGGACAGAACGAGGATGGAGAGGAAGCCGCTTGCAGCAGGTCGGCTATTACAACATCTCAGCTTGTTCTGTTTGTACTGCAGACTTACACGGGTTTCTATACAAGTAGTAGTACATGTAGGTACTACTAGGACATTGATTCAGTTAAAAGGGAGGACTTGTATGGAATCAATTTTTTGTAAGTGTGTGAAAATGTTTGAATGTGATTCTGAATATCTGAAAATCCCAAAGTTTACAGGTACGGTACTATTCTACAGGTAGTGTTGTAGTCAAGACCGCCCAAACCGAGACCAAGTCAAGACCAAGACCAGTGCCCCACATTACATGATACACAATAAAATGTGGAACGAGATCAAAGGTACTTCTCAAATTGATCTGAAAGATCCAAATTCCCATTAAAACAGCCACATACAAACACTAAGAGCTGAAATCAACGTAACCAGGGGAGGGGGGGGGACAGTAGTTCACGGGAAGAACACATTTTAATTAGGGTTATTGGTTGCATTTAAAGAAATATGTTTTACATCCAATCAAAGTTAGGATGTTAACAAATAAATCAGACAATGCAAAAGCAATTTGTTGATATTGGCTGGTCTTGAAATAAAATCCAGAGTCCTCAATGTCCGAAACGGAGTACCAATGTGGTCCAGTCTGAGACGAAAGCAAGACCTTCAAAACGTGGTCTTAAGACCAGACGCTATCTACAGGTACAAAACAAACCTACAGTTACAAGTAGTTTTGTCCCATCTCATTGTCAGATCTCATTTGATTATCCAATCAGGAATGTTCATCATCCAATCACAGATCCAGGGAGGCGGGCCCTTCTTGCAGGGAGTTTTGGCTTCAAAATAACAGACAGTGAATGCATTTCCATAATCCATATATATATATCACAAACCAAAGTGACCAGAGTGATAATTCTTTGCTTGCCTAATTTATGTTGATCCAAAACGAGTACTTGTGTTGTGTTTACTTTTCTCCCTAGTTTTTTTGCTTTTACGTGACGACGTGGATTGAAATATATTTTTGACTTAGCTTCAATGTTCTGTTCAACATGACTGTAGTCTAACTTTACAGCAATGTGACAGACTGCGAAAAACAGCAAAAAAAGCTCCCCCCCCCCCATAATCTGTTATTGGATGGTCAACTGATATTCCTGATTGGATGGTCAAATGTGGGATAAAAGTGCTTGTAACTGTAGGTTTGTTTTGTACCTGTAGAATCGACCCGTACCTGTAAACTTTGGGCTTTTCAGATATTCAGATACACATTCAAACTTTTCCACACAGCTACAATACATTTGGGACAGTATTTATTCCATAGACTTGGGGCACACTGCGATATTATATTATTAATGTTTTTTATCTAAACAAATCAAATTAATATTTATATTGTGAAAGGCATCGCATGTAGTAGCAAACCTACAGAGAATTCCTCCTGGCTCTGCGGCTCCTCCCACTTCTACTGAGCCTTCCTCTACTAAGCATCTTTCAGCAAACTGCTTTGCTAAACTAAGAACGGGTGCAAATCACACAGCTAAAAGATGAGTGAACATTGGACTTCCACTCGTCAGGGCGACTTGAGAGAATGCTAATGTTGCTACGTGTCTTCTCTTCGCCGACGAGCTTTATAAGATGATAATTTGTCAGTGTTGTGTTTATAGCTTAGACTGCTGCCCCCTCGTGTGGCTAAAAACACATTCATGTAATTAGTAACACCCGTGCCTTTGCTGCTATAGCGAGGTAAAATGTCTGCTGTATGAAAGGCCAATTTCTGTAGTCAACACAGGTTATATTGATTTATCCTCAACTACTTCATGTTCCAAAACACATCCATGGGAAATTAATGAGACTGTTGAATCATATAATGTTGTTCAGCTGAAAAGGCTGTAAACAAAACATTGATAAATGTAATAAATCATCTCTTAAAGTAGTTATAGCCTTTTTAATATTTTGGCAAGATGCGCAAAATTAGCATTCATTTGGTCTTGAGTTTCTGGCCACCTGATGAACGTCAGTCCAGTATTTACTCTCCTTTTAGCTCTGTGTTGGGGCTTTTTTGCGGTAAACAGCAGCCGGCTGTGGCTGGAAACAAGGATGATGAGAGCAGTGCTAATGAAACAAAGTTGAGGGCCATAAAACTAAAACAATCAGCTTGAAGATGCCGTGCGGAACTGCAGAGTTGGGTGAAAATGCGCTGTGGGTTCATCACTGTGAGCACCTCCTTTCACATTACACACTGTCTTTTGATCCATTGTGATTGATTCCTATAATAGTAGATTGTGCAGCTTCAAAGGTTGTTTGTCCTTTTATTATTGTCCATTTAATAAGTCTGTTTCACCAGGGAGTGTTTACTGGTAATGTAGAATGAAACAGATGTTACACAGAAGTACGTTGCTATGGTTACCTGCCGTTTAATATGCCTTGTAGATGGGTTTACCGTGGATTGGTTAAACTCACACAAGAACAATGTTTGTGGTGTACTTTCAAATTTATCAGCCGCCTGCCAGCCTGACAGAAATGAGTGTTGCTGGCCATGCTATAAGAAGGAATACAGATATCAAAGCTGGATTAAAGATAATTGAATTCATTTTTAATGGTTTATTTTTCTTTCTAAATTCAGAACTGACTCCCAGCATCAAATGTAAATGTTAAATGTACAATTTTAATAAAGAAATGCTTTTCTGAGCAGCAAAAGATACAAGCAACAGAAAACAGAATCGAGCCGACAAGAAGATAGGATATTTTCGATTCTCTTCTAACACAGATTGTTTCTGCTCTTATTGCATGCATGGACTCAGATGTGAACTTTAAATTAGCAACTTAAATGTTTCATTAGGAATGTAAACATCAAACATATCAACACACACTAATAACCCATATATAAAGCTCTTAAGGCTGTGATGCTTACGGCTCCAGCTGAATCGTAGGTACTAGAACACTCATTTGTCCAGCAAACATGATAACCATCATGGAGTTTTCTGCTGGGATGTGAGGGGCCCCATGCTGATTCAGGTATTTGTGTCTGACAATGCCTGGTTGGATAAAAGCCCAGAAACGCCACCGCCTGTACCATGCAAGATGGGTTTTGAGTGAACGCAGCCGAGGATGACTCAGGGGGTTGGTGAGGAGATCCTGGCCTGCTGCTGTGTTGTGAAGCCCTCTACTGGTGAAGAGACAGCAATGCAACCAAGAGGCACAACACAGAGCATTTCAGTCAGCAGCTTCATTTAATTCTCTAAATTTCAACACATTCGTATGACATTATTTCCCAATGTCGTATGGAGCTTATTTAACATTTTATAATTTTAAATTTTTTTTTTACCAATATCTATATTTGCTTTTTGTCAGTGTTCCAGGATCAGATCCCTCAAGTTCAACCATGACCCGCGGCTGGTTCTGTAGGAAGCCCGTCCACCATCGCCTGGCGGGCGCCCAGCGGAGCAACTATGACCTGCGGGAGCGGATCTGCATAGGCAGCATGACTGCTCTGGAGACAGCCATCTACCAGCAGGTGCCCACTGATGAGGCTGAGGCCCAGATGTTGGCCAGTGCCGATCTGGATGACATGAAAAGTAAGGGAGATATAATTAAGGGCTTTTAGGTGACGGGCACTGTAGATAATACTAATAATAATACACTTTATTGTATTTAGAGTGCATTACCACAATAAAATTAGTGCTTCACATGAAAGTAGACATAGAATTAACATAAAAACAGGGATAGAACGCCACAATTAATGTAAAATACAATGGAGAATAAAACCCACTTGATGATAATAGTAAAAACAAGACAAAAATGAGGAATGCATAATATAAGATGGAAAATAAAGACCACTGAATAATAATAGTAAAAATAAAGATGAAAATAGAATAAAAGGAAAAGACGGTAAAATACAGCTAGTGTAGCAGTGCATAAGTGCGAAGCAAAGTGCAGAAGGAGTTTCCAGCCTGTATTAGGAAAGTCATAGCTAATTAAAGTCCAGAGATACGTTTTTTCTTTTCTCTTGGAACCTTCAATAAAGCAGCAGCAGATAATTGCAGTGCTCTTAAAGGCAAGTAGTTAACAAGGGAGTTAGCAATGTAGCGTTAGCTCATTAAGGGCTTTGTATATTAGGAGGAGGACCTTAAAATCAATTATTAAAGCAACATTATTTAGTAATTTTATCTTACAATAACAGCCTAAAATCATTTTGATGGTACACTCTGTAATTGCCACTCTGGGCCGCAGCGCCTGTCATAGCACTATGTAGCTTTGGGCTCCCAGGCAGGAAATCTGTCACCAGAACGGCATAATTTGGCATTTACGGCACTACGTCACACACCAACACAACTCTTCAGCAAGCAAGCTATAAGAAGAAGCAAAAAGCAGAGACAGTACTCGTACAGTAACGTTAACAACGTCTGAGTGTAGCCTCCTAAGTTTGTTAACGTCACCTCAAGATCGCTAGCTATGGGCGAGTGACCGAGCAACATTGTATCACTTTTTTAACATAACAGCTGGGCCAGCGAGCAACAAAAAGCGACATGGCAGAGAAAAAAAAAGAGGATTTTGACAGATGAAGCTAAGAAGAGAAAAGGAGAGTGATCAAGCAAGAGGCTCCTGGATGCCGGCTGGCATTCTTTCTGTTGGAGCAGTAAAGTAATATTGCTGTGTCTTGTGTTGTTGCACTTCATGTTTGGCTGTGTTAGCAAAGTTGTCCACTTGCTAGTTGTGCATCATAAGTAATACAATCATAACAATGCAAGTGTCCAGCTGTCCTTATTTACGTCAGCAGTCAGTTACACTCGGGGCGCCAAATTACACCAAATCTTACATGATGTTGCTTTAATGTTACAGGGAGCCAGTGCAGAGCAGCTAGAACTGGAATAATCAACGCTCTCCTCTCGGTTTTGGTTAATAGTCGAGCTGAATAAGCGGAAGTCTCTCCGTTTTTTGTAGGAGACCAGTAAAAAGTGCGTTACAATATAGAGTCGGCCTGAAATAAAGGCATGAATCAGTTTTTCAGCATCTTTCTGATCGTTTTTGATGATCTCAACTCCTGGGTGAAAGTGTTTAGAGGTGTTTTTAAAAAAATATTTTGTCAGCCAATAATCCTGTGTTAAACAAAGATGTTATTTTAATGTTTGTTTTTTTGCCTATCTGCAATGATAATACGTGTTAAAATCTGAATCAGTTGCAGCCTTGTAGCATATTTGGTTCTATAAAGTCATGACATTGCTGTGCCACTACAGTGTTATCAGTAGGCTGAAGAACTACCTTTAAATGTTCTTATTGCTATTGAGAACAAAAGCTTTGGAGCAAGGCAACGGGAGATGATTCCCTCTGATGCTTGTTTGGTTTGATTGAGTTGAACTCAGGTTCATTTGCACCCTTGGTGCAGATCTTTTGAGCAGGTGTGAATCCAGCAATTACACTCGGGTATGGACCAAACAACGGCTTAAGGGCGCTTTAACGCCTGTAGTTCGGTTCATTTGGTCCGGACCAAGTGAAAAATATTATACACTGTTGCATTTTAGTTCTGGTCCGCATCATGTTCACGCTGCAGTTTTACAGACGAACCAGAGAAGTAACCATGACCTTACACAGACGTACAGGTAACTTGTTGATTGGACAGCTTTGGCGACTGTCATCCTGCATCATCAGGACCCACGTGGGGAAATCAAACTCCGGTGACTGACAGAAGTCTGTGCAGCACTTTCACGCTTCTGATCTGTATCGCAAAGAGCTCACGAAGTAAAAATTTATTATAAGCATGATTAGCAATGCTAGGCAGCAGATCGACCGCATAGCCTATTATGAATAATAAAGTAAAAACAGGACATGTACAGTAATAATTCGGGGCTTATTCGCCTATAGTATACTGTGGTATCGCTGTCACACATTTTTTATGGACTTAATGAACCGACAGGGTAAACTGAATACTACTTGCCCTCTTTTTTTAACAGATTTTAACCTATTAATCAGGGAAATACCCGCGCTGACAAGTAGGCCATACCATATAAAATGATTTTTATAAACATAGCGGCTTATACAGATCAATTATAAGATCGGTGAACACGTGTCGCTGTTAGCAGATGGATTTATTAGTGCTTTGGAAATGATGCTCAGATCACATCTCTGCTATCGTAAAATCCTGTGTTTGGTTCGTTTGCTTTCAAACCACAAGTGAACCGCACCAGAGTTAGTTTGTTTGGTCCGCTTTTGGTGCACACCCGAGTGCGACTGCTGCATTCACACCTGCCCAAACGAACCGCACCAAGGGGCAAAACGAACTCTAGTGCCATTCAACCGAACTAAACAAGGCAGGTGTGAAAGCACCCTAAGAGGGGGTCTCGGCCCAGTTCCAAACTGCGGGCTCTGGGTTAACAGGCTCTAGTAGTGCAGATTGCGTCTTTAATTACACTAATAACTGCATCTAGATATCTACACTGTGTGGCTATGCAGAGTGTGATAGAACTACACTTAGCAGGATGCAGTAATGTTAGCAGTAATATTTTCTGATGTAACAATCTGTTCATCTGGTTGTATGGACATTGCCTTTCTCTTTGATCTGTCCTCCCCGCAGTGCCACTGTCAGCATGCCATGGTACTCGCACATAAGAGCGTGCTCTCTCCGTGAATCGAAAGGTTACTGCTTTTCTCGCTCCAGAATTACCTATACCAGTGTTACCTCAGCACACATGTGGTTTTGTTTATAAATTCTGGTTCTCCTGCAAAAAGGGCAGCGTGAAAGCGAACCATACCAAACAAAAAATATCAACGTTGTATTTGGTCCAGAACAAAGCAAGTGAACTAGTGGACTTTCCTGGTCTGAATGCGCCCTAAATGGTAGTTTATGAGCTTATTCAGTTTTACTTTTATAGGTTATATATCAGTCGGTGACTATGCTTACCAATTCTCCTTTAGACCTCCATGATAGCACCTAATGTGGTTCCCAGGATAGTTCTGATAAAATTGGCTATAGAGTTCATGTAGGGTTGCATGTGGTTCAGCCTGTGTATTTATGCTGGTTATTCATTTCCCCAAATTTAAAAAAAAGTTTATGCCAAATATTAGTAAGATTAAAGTTATTGGTAAATCCCAGACGTTTCCATAGGTGTGTGTTGGCCTGCATTGAGGGATGTCAGTATTGGAGGCTAGTTCAAAGAAATGATGGCTAGTTTGATTTTCCTGGCCTTCACTAATCGGATCCTTGGCATATAAGAGATATTTCACATGGAGTATGGTAAGTGTCTCAAGACTGTATACTATAGTTAAATAAATTCATCAATATATTATTTATGTCAGTGGTAATGGGACAGTCATTTTTGATAGACATTGTTAAAATATCTTGTTATTATTCCTGCCTCTTTGAAATAGTGGTCGACCTGGAAAGCCTGTTGCAATGTTTACTGACTTCCTTGCTGCTCTGGTTCCTGACCATTGACATGTTTTGTTTTGTTTTTACTGCTGCCTCTGACTTGGCTCCACTGTGGGCGTCCCACACATTCTGTCTTATGAAACCAACCCACACAGCTCCTGGCCCCTGCATACACTGGTAAAAATAAGCTTCCAACAAAACAACACAAAGGATGGACGACATAAAAAATTTCATTCTCATAATATCTGTAATTGATAGTCCCATTTAGGTTGCCTATAATAAAGAGAACTCCAGAATACTCCTGGATCTTCATCATAGTTTCTTTTACCTTGATGTATATAAGTTTACAGATCTTGTTGTAATACGAGACACTGAATCAAATGTATTAACACAGTGCATCAGTAGCATAATTAGGGCAGAAAATAGCATTTATATTCAGCTCACATCCTCATCTCCTCTTCAAAAAAAATGATTCTTAAAATAAATTGCCATTTCTTTCAGAGTTTATCTTACCCAATGCCTTCCGAAAGTAGCATGTTAGTACAGTACATGGTAGAGAGACCATAGCTGTTGATCTGACAGGAGAGTGCTTCTGGATGCATTGTTCTGTTGAGGGTCTCGAACGACCAAATTTGGCAAATTTCATTAAACATTTATGTGGTTTTCTATTTAAGAATCCTGACATGACTGCTTGCCTTCACCTCAGCTAAAAGCTTAGCTACTCAGCACAACTGCTCACAGCTAGTGAATGGAGAAGAAAAAACATAAAATGGCAGATTTCTTCACTTCACTGATGTCTGTAGATCCACAGACGCCTTTATGCAGAATTTACATTGTTTTTTTTTTTTTATTCCTGTAAATCCAGGTTTGTCTTATTTTGTCGAAAGAGAATCTGTGTCATCTCATGCACGCAGAGCAGCAACTAACCCACTTGCAAAGTGCAAAAAGCAAACACTGTGTGGTTAGAAAGTATACAGGTGCTGATACTGAGGTCTGAAACGTGATGTATCATTACACGTTGAAGGAAACACCAAAGTAAAAGTTAATCAATTCATATAGTTTTAGTTCACTCAAGATTAGAGTCTGCAGCATCTGTCAGTTGTTTATTATAAACAGGAATACGCATGTACGCGCATCCAACGCACATGTTCGGTTAAAGTTAGGAAGGGAAAGAGAACAAAAGGACAGAAGAGGAGAGAGGGACGGGGAGGCAAAAGCTCTCTCGCAGCATTCAGGGGCAATAATTAACAGATGCTGCAGTCGATTCTACTTTAGCAGGGACCCTGCCCCTGGCCTTTCCTGCTTTAACAGAGCAGAGTAGTCATTGACTGTTTAGGAACCATCTGGAAACAGAAAACAGGACTGTCACTCGAAACAAGCTATCGGCTTTGTAGGCAGTGATGCTCAACATTGATAGGCCATGTATATCACCGCTGTATGTCCCTCTGTTTCAGTCTGGTAATCTGTAATCTTCAATTGTGAGTTGATTTTAGTCTTATTATGAACTTTGGGTGACTTATTCATTGAAACTTCAAAATCAAATAAGCTGCAAATTCAAGCTAAAAGTTGAAAGAGGTGAGAGTTTCAGCCAATTACCATCGCCTTCACCAGCTGAAGTTATGACGTCACTGACAAATTAATGTTTATCATTTCACAAAACTATGAAATTAAACTGAATAGTATAGTGTTCTCTGGGTAATGGTGAATAAATAATAAGTGTTAGCCAGTAAACAGGTGGCTGATTAGAGGCAGAGTTACTGGCTTATTGCAGAGAAATTGTTCCTGACACTGTGAGTCAGAAATCAGCTGTTAATCAGAGTGATGGCTTGTGGGAAGAAACTGTTCCTGAGTCTGTTGGTTGTGGCGTACAGTGCTCTGTAGCGCCTACCAGAGGGGAGGAGCTGCAACAGGTTGTGTCCGGGGTGAGATGGATCTGCAGTGATGTTTCCTGAAGTCCTGAATGGAGGGCAGGTTTTCACCGATGATCTTTTCTGGCATCCTGACTGTCCGTTGTAGTCTGCTCCTATCCTTTTTGGTGGCAGATCCAAACCAGACAGTGATGGACGTGCAGAGGACAGAGTGGATGATGGCTGTGTAGAAGTGAATCAGCAGCTCCTTAGGCAGGTTGAGCTTCCTGAGCTGGCGCAGGAAGTACATCCTCTGCTGGGCCTTCTTGATGATGGTGCCCGTGTTGGGCTCCCACTTCAGGTCCTGGGATATAATGGAACCCCAGAGCTGGTGTCAATCTCTGCGAAGTGACAAACAGCATTTCACAAGATTATTTTCATGTAAAAACAAGATATGTTGGTAGAAATCCAATGTTATGGAGACCCCAAATAGACCAGACGGTCCAAATATAGAAAATAATTATTTAATATAATAAACAATGTGTCATCTATCTCAGAAAAGAAAAATCAGTGTAGATACTTCCCACAAATTGTTCAGCCCAATAATGAACTCTTTCAGTAGTATGCTGAGCAAGCTATTTGGCTGTCTGGTTTGTCAGAAATACCAGTCAGTAAAAATGAAAATGCCTTCTGCTTTCTTGCAATATACAAGATATACACACACGCGTGCATGAAAATGCACAGTGACAGGGAGACACAATATTCAAGCATGTCAATCACGTTATAGAGAGGGTGCTGATTAGCTCTAGTTGGTGCACCTTTTGTGGACTAGTCAGACCACGACACCTCAGAGGACGCATGGTTTCCATGGAGACATCGGTACAGGAATGGTGCAGCTCGCTCTGATAATTAGCACCATGATATCTCACTAAGCAGAGTGCCGGAGCTGATCCGTAGGTGTTATTCTATTATTCTCACCAGTTAGGCTTTCGCTCTACAGTAGTAGTGTTTGTGTATTTTGAGTTCTCAGTGTATTTTTCTGCATGTGTCTCCTTTGTGTATATGTGTGCTTTTTTCAGTTTAATGCAATTCCGCTGGAGATGGGAGATGGCAACTTTGGAACTTGACCTTTACCCTCGTACACATCACATGGCTGGAAAGCGATGGCAACTCTTCTACTCCGTTCCACTTTATGTCGGTTTTCCAACAGCCACAAAGATCAATGGGCTGTGGACATCATTAAAAAAGGGCGGCACTACCATTCAGCTGACAGGCGGGTCTCACAAAGTAGACCAGCCCATATCATTACTTCCTTTTGAAGTTGCAGCTAAAGGGAATGCTGCTACTATGTATGCATCTCTCTGATTGTGGATCCAGCAGGGGGGCGTCTGCCTGAGGGTGTAGCTACAACTTTGCATTTTGTTTGGATTTAAGGCAAAAAAAATATTGAGGATCCTGTGTCTATAATATTTTTAGACTGAAGAGTGATCATTTGGACTGACATATTCTTTCAAAATTTCCAAGATATTTCTTTTTTTTGTGCTTGGTTCTTGCTTCATATAACTTATTATAAGTTGTACTCCCAGAACACAAGATATTTTATTTTTGGTTCCTTGAGGTGAAAGTATTTTTATACTTATCTGTAATCTGAGCTGGTTTACACATCAGTAATTTTGCACGACCAGAGCAATACATCAGAGGTAGGCTAGGCTGGTAGACCCAGGCTGATCAGAACAGTGACCCAGGGCGAGCAACGGCGCTGAAGAGTTGGAAGCCCTGGATGAGCAGTGTGTTCACTTGGAGAGAGGAGGATAGGAGGAGGTACCGACCGTGGAGATGACAGACATTGAGGGACAGGACAAGCAAGGCCATGGGACCTCTGATAAGAAGCGTTGCCTTGACCACTTTGCTCCAGAACGTCGGTGCAGTGTCCAAAAAGGCTTTGGCACTTCGAGGCAGCACTCATATGAGCACTGCAGCTCGTTGTCCAATGTGGAGGGGTTGGAGGACTTTGAAGAGTTTGTTTTGGATTTTGATGACTATGACTTGCTTGAGTCAATCCACACTCAACTGGAGTCAACAGTCGAGCCTATCCGTAAGTTGTGTGTAGTTGTGTGGAGATACACCTTTACTCTTACTGAGTAGCATTACATATCTGTCCATTCAAAGAGCTTTGACCGTTGCGAAAGTAACGTCAAGCTTCCGATGAAGGAAGTGCTGATGCAATCATAAGAAAATCACATGGGCGAGCATTTTAATCTGTTTTTTCATGGTTAATCGATGGGCGGGAACTCACTTGTTTCCATTGATTATGTAGCTTGCTGCTCGTCTAATTAATGGCAATGTAAGGCTCATTCATGGCCACACACAGAACTAAGTTGTCCACGGTATTGAGCGAATTGACACTGTGCTCGACTGCTCCTGCTTCCTGCTTTCCTATTGATCCAGTGGCACCCATTTGGCTTTAGGGTTAGCCACAGCTAGAGCGGAAAGATATTTCATTGACAAACAATGTGTGGTTCTGCTATTTTTATCCCAGTTTGGATAAACATGGCACATTTGTCCTGTGATGAAGCTAGGTTCCCACACATGCAAAAGAAATGAAGGTGATCCGCTTGCAATACCTTGACACATTTATAAGCGCTAATTGATGTAGTGTTAAGTTGTAGCTGAACACAGCTAGCACCAACTTTGTTACTCTGGGTACACAGGGTAGGAACTATAACATTTGTCCACATTTTGTCCTTCATTATTCTAATATAAAGTAATGGAACTGTGATTGGTACTCATATAGTTATCTCATAGTATATGACGCTAATAGCATTAACCAATGATTCATGATTGATATTATTGTTTGAATTTTGAGCAGTATTGCCGGTTGCCTTTTGATTACTGTGTCTGCCAAACACCATTAACCATTAATGTAAAGTTAAATGTGGCACTGAGCTTGTGTCAGCCTGTCTTTGATTTGTTCAAGTTCATTTTGGACAATAATGAAACCACTTGTCTTCATTTTAAATCTATTTTTTGGGCTGAAGGGAGGGTAGTGTCAGCTGGTAAACAATGAAATTTTGTAAAGACATTCATGATCCCCAGAAGATGAATTGTTGTGACTTTGGAGATCCCCTGATGATTCCTCTAGCCACATCATCAGGTCAAAATTACTTTGGATAGTGAAGAAATAAAGCTAATGACACTTTCATGAGCCTCAGCTGTACTTTGTGTTTAGTGCTATGTAGCAATTGTTAGCATCTTAAAATGCTAACCTAAGATAATGGCCATGGTAAACATGACTTGGTAAACATCAGCATGGTAACATTGGTATTTTGAACATGTTAGCATGATCATGTTAGGATTGTATAGCTTTACAGACCTGCTGGCGTGGCTGTAAACTCTCTCACAATGTAGCACAAAATTCTGGACCCTGTACATAGGCATTAACTATGGGCCCCCTATTCATTCTAATATCTTTGTGGGCCCTCCTCACATGAGGGCCATGTTAGTCCCCAAGTTAATAACCCCTGGCTACTAGCAACACACCATTTCTGACCCCTGCTCTTTATTTAGCAGGTCCTAAAATTGCAATTAGTGACCAAAGTGCATAACAGTTACCATGAATATTAACCATATCTGGTTAAGAAATATAACACAGACATGAAAAAACTCATAAACAGTTCGAAAGTATTTGCAAGGCTTTGAATGAAAATGACTTCTTAGTAAGGAACAAGCATTTAGAGGCACTGAAAAAAAAACTCATCAGTAGGTCCTTACTGACATTTATGCGTCAGATTGTAACCACTGTTTTATTTTGTATAGTTCATGGATAAATTTAGCCGTTATGCTTTATATCGGGATATCTAATTCCATTAAGCTTGTAATATAGAACCAATGCTTTTAAGCACTACCCATTAAATTGTTCATAATGTAATGTTTAAACTGGGTGTTTCTTTCTCTCAGTTTTATAAAGGCCAAATCCCTTCTCATTTTATACACATTAACAGTAAGACTTAGTCATTGAACAAATTAATGTGTAGTTAGGCTCTTGCAGATTAGTAACAGAAGTAAAAGGAAATGTCACTATATGCAATAAAATAAAAGAATAAAAGGGTTGGGTCCCTTTTGTTTTGGATTCAAATGAAGCTGGATAGTTTACATTATTTAGTTACCACTTTGGTGCAAACTAGATTTTTACAACAATTGATGTGGACAGCATGGCATCTGGCAAGCAAATCAAGTGGCTTATTATTTTTGATATTGAAGCAATTTGTTTTGGTCATTATTGGGAGTTATTTAATCTCTAAAAGGCACATAGTTTGGTATAATCAAAATTAGATGGTTACACAGGGATAGTTTAGCTGAGTTGTTTTCCTCAGTATAAGTATTAATCTAGAACATGTGTGTCTTATCATTGACCCAAGTGAGGAATACAGATTAGTCATGTGGCTGCTCATGTTGCCCATGTAAAGTCCCATCACAGAGAAAAAGCCAAAGGGTTTTTCTTCTAGTTTACTACAAAATAATTGATACTCAAATGTGTATGTGAATGTGAAACAAGGCTTTACAGTCAGTTATGTCTAATATTAAAAAACAATTGTGTTTGATTCGTAGGTAGACTTGACATTGCCTTTTAAAGACTCCCTAAAGTCACTCCAATTCCCCCTTTGCATAATATGGTATATTTTTATTTACATGTATTCAGGTTTGGATTTGGCAACTAGTACCCTATGGTGAGAGAAATCAGCTCATTCATATCAGATAGGAGGACAGGTTTTTCCCTTTGGCAACGCTACCATGTGAAATACAGTCTAACTTCATCTTGATTTAAATTTTTCTCTGTTTCCCTGAGGAGGGCATGATGATCAATGATCAATCTCTCACATCCACTTTGGTTACCTCTGGCTGCACATGTAAGATTAAAAAAGACAGTGTTTATTGAGTAGGAACTTATATTCAGCCATTGGCTGGTCTGACTAGTCGACAGCAGACTGAATGAAAATGTTTATTTCTAAGCTGCCCCAGATTTAATTCCTGACCTTAAATACACCAACCCCATGTCATAATGTAACCTCAAATGTCCTTCCGGTAATTGTGCTCTTACATCGTAACTGTGTTAGTGCTTTTGCCTGTTACAGCATTATTATTACTCTCAAATATTGATGCTTGAGCCTCTTTTAACGTATCAACAGGGAAATATTTCAGAATAGTCTCTGCTGCATTTTGAGCTTTGTCAAAATAAATAAAGCTAACAAAATGTTTATTGCAGTGGATCTCCTAATTTGCAGTAAAAACTTGCAAAACGACAGCTTCTTTTCTATGTTTTTCCTAAGTCCTAATTTTTCTATGTTTTTCCTGACCTAAATACCACCAAATACCTATAAAAACACATGCTGGGCCTCAAAATACTGAATACGTCAACTTTAGTATTTGGCTAACATATAATTATTACCTTAAATCACATTAAGACATCCCCTCTCTAAACACATTGCCACACAGGTGGCTAGCCTTTTTCTTTTCATTTCCCAGTTCCTTTATCCAAAGCTTCCCCTGTCTTTCATGGGAAATGATAGCTACGTCATCCTCCTCCTTATTATGCTAAATTCAATAAACTATGATTTGTGGGTCAAGGAAATTGAAAATGAAATGACTCTTTTTGAAATGACAGATGTCTGAGGGCAAAACCACCTTCTCTGTAACAGTTTCCAATGGCGTACATATATTCTCACTCACCCATGGAGCCTTTTCCTTCTCTTATTGGATGTTTTTCTGTCAGCTGGAAACTTAAACAGACATACAAATTTGATTTTTGATTTTCCAGCATGGAGCACATTTCAGAGTTAGAAAGGATGTTTTATTTGTTCACAGTCCTAAAAAGAGCATTTCTGGCTAATGGTTACTGAACGGACCCAGTTAGGTTGGTTTCTGAAATACTCAGCAATGTTGAACTTTTTCATTTTGACTTAAAATACTTGTGGCTGTTCAGGTCACAGATTTGAGGACAACCCCGGGGTGAGACGTCACCTGGTGAAGAAGTCATCACGATGTCTGGTGAACCGGGCCAACAGTTCCACACCGCTATGCAGTCTGAAGAAGAAGAAGAGAGCAGCAGATAAGAAAATTCATGAGGTTTACAGCAAACTTTTTTCCCCCCAGCTACATTAATCTGTATACTGACCATTGTGGGAATACTTCAATATGCAGGCAACATAAAATCATAAAGTTTCCTTTATTAAAACCAAAATATCATCATTTTTAAATCAGTAATCATTTCTTGGCCATCTTGGGGCAAACGAACTACACTGAACAAAATTATAAACGCAACACTTTTGTTTTTGCCCCCATTCATCATGAGCTGAATTCAAAAGATCTAAGACTTTCTCTATGTACACAAAAGGCCTATTTCTCTCAAATATTGTTCACAAATCTGTCATAATCCGTGTCAATGAGCACTTCTCCTTTGCCGAGATAATCCATCCACCTCACAGGTGTGGCATATCCAGATGCTGATCAGACAGCATGGGTATTGCACAGGTGTGCCTTAGGCTGTTCAGTGGACCTACAAACACAACACTGACATCACCTTATTAAATCATGGTGAACATGTTAGCATGCAATTGTCTATTTACACATTCAGCAGACACAGAGCATCATTAGCATTCATTAGGAGTGGCCATTCTGTCTACCAGTCCAATATTCACTTTCCTAGTAGTTCTGGTTTGGTCTACACCAACTCCTGAGTGGAAATATTTGACATCCTGCTGCTCCACAGTGCTCACTAGCTAGTTGCTAACTTTGTCAGCTATTTAGCACAAGGCAGGTTCAATACAATGCCTTTAACAGTGGTTTTTGTACTAAAAACAGCTGCCTACTGCTCTTAGAAACAAGATTCAAGAAAGCATTAAGAGTAAACTTAAACGTAAAGCAAAGTTAAAAGAATGACCTAAAACAGTCCTTCAACCTGAGGAGAATTGCAAAATTGGGTGATAATTTGTTGTATATTTATCGCTATAATGAGACGTATTTCATTACACATAGTTGTTTGATTCATTTTTTAATGCAAAATATTGATTAGTGCATACTTATTGATAAGTATGAATCCATAAATGCAATACATTTTATAAAGTCCATACCTCCGAGAGTGTAGTCTTAGCTTAAGCAAACTCCTCTTCATTGATCTGTTGAGACTTAAATACAAAATTGCTTCTTATGTTTCACCTCAGTTTGACAGCAAAAATGTCTGAGAACACACACAAAATGAATTCCATGATGGAAAGTGACAAAACGTCTCTCCTCTTAGTCCAAACCACTCTTAGCTGGATCCAAACCACTTACTTTAGTTGGTTTCCATAAACATGTGTGTTGACTCCGTCATTGGATTAGCTGTCTTTGAATTCATTTTCCTAATTGCATAAAATATATAAATGCAGTTTTTTCTTCAGTTTTTCCCAATCACTATATGTTAACAATCCTCTGCTCAGTTTCCAGTACCTAATAAGTGTTAAGCCATGTATCTTTTTTTTTTTTTCTAATATGTCTGCTTCACTCGATCTCCAGTTGTTTGTGGAGCTGAACGAGCTGATTGTGGAGAAAGACCATGAAATGCAATGGAAGGAGCGGGCCCGCTGGATCAAGTTTGAAGAGGATGTGGAGGAGGAGACAGAACGCTGGGGCAAACCTCATGTGGCCTCACTCTCCTTCCGCAGCCTGCTGGAACTTCGCCGCACCATCACGCACGGTAAACAGCTCCTGCAGGCATACAGCAAAGCAGATGCTCACTGCGCTAGTCTTACGGTTTACCCATATCTATGTGCAATCCAATGTGGTTTTGGCAAAATTTCTCAAATAACAATATGTAGACTTGAAACCTTTTCTCCCTTTTGACATTCACATGCGGATGCTCTTTAAACCACCTTGGACAATTATATTTGGCTCCTTATTTCCCGCACCTTCCTTCCCTAGGCGCCGTCCTTCTGGACCTCGAGCAGAAGACACTGCCCGGCATCATCCATCTGGTGGTGGAGACGATGATCATCTCTGATCAGATCCGAGCTGAGGACAGACCCAGTGTCCTTCGGGCACTGCTTCTCAAACACTGGTCAGTCACCAGGCTGACACAGACTTCTAATATGATGTACCTCTCGGAAAAGAGAACATTTTTATCACCTGGTTTCAGTACAGTCAGTTTTGTAGTGGCATCGCAGGGGGCGTTAAAGGCAGCTGTTACATTGTTGGCTCATACTCAGCTTCACTAAACCGAATACTAACAATCCTGACAGCCAGTCACATGAGGCTGGTCATAGTACAAAGTCTTGGAGAAAATTGATGAAGGTCCATTGGCAGGAATCAGGTTCTTCAGGTCTCCACTAATGGAATATGAGGCTACACTGATTCATGACTTTCAAGAATTTCAGCACATTAATGTGTAATATTACATTTTATTAATTACAAACACTGCCAACATACATTGCTCCTGGAAATTGTGTATTAATCCGCTGCTGAAAATAGTCCTCTGGAAATGCCCTATTTACACCAGTTTGAGTTAAGTTTGCTAAAAACTACTTTACATTCATGATTTGTTTTTAAAGATTTATGTTAGAATTTTAAATAATATTGGCAGCTTTAGCATTTGTCACTTGACAAAGTATTTTTGACTGATTTGATTAAGAAGGACTTTCTTCTTTTATATGGTTTATATGTTTGAAAGCCTGAAGAAGAGCTCGTACTTGCCGTTTTGGTCTGTGGTCTTTGTTACCACGACAACAGATCTCGATTTAATCCCACTCCATCCCAAAGTTCGATGACTAACCCACAACTCCTGCTTCATGAGTCAGGCCCCAAACACAGTGTTGTCTTAGATTTAATCATTTCTTTATCCATGTATTAACCGACCTGTTGGTGTATGGTAGTGTGGATGCAGCTTTATTTACATTTCGATCATGGATTGTATATATGGGAGCATGGAGAATAAAAACCTAGCCCTTTCTCTCCTCCTCATTAATCATCAGTGGAGTGGAGGTTGTTAGAAAAAGTCAAACTCGGGGGGAACTGAACAGGGAATTTCCAAATTTTGACATTTAACAACACTTGGCACATCTGGTGTACTTCCCCGGGGTTGACTAAATTTCAAATGTCAAGACTGTGCTGTAGCTGGCTGCACTGGGTCTTAAAGCTTAGACAGTCAGATTAAAAGTTTGACTCTTCATTGTGTGAGCCATCCTGGCCCCTTGATCTCTGCCTTTGTTTGCCTTTGCAGTATTTTTGCCCACTCAGTCCTTTTCAGACTTACTTCTGTTTCATACACAAAAGAGTAGGTGTTTGAATCTGATGCTCAGAGCTACACACTAAGGAGAATGAAAAAGACAGCGTTAGCTTTGGCTTTGAAAAAGTGAACAAATGAACTTGCTACCTTGAAACCAGCCTTTTTGTTGCTTTTCATAAATCTAGGTTTTTTTATCTTTATGTTTCTAAAATGTTTTGTGGTTTCTGCATGAGCAGGTTCTCTCCAGCCAGCCCAGTCAGCCACTGTAGGTATGAAGTTCGATGGTGGTGTTTGAAATTATTGGGTGTTATAGTGTTAAACCAGTGTTAGTGTATGTTAGTAGACTTGGTTATCATGTGACACCACAACGTGCTTTCAGTGACTTGCCCACTAGAAAACCTCAAAGACACAAATTATCTCAGCTGCAGCTGACAAAACACCAGAGGGGATAGTTACATCAGATCCGGCACACTGCTGTATAAAAAAGTCAAATAAACATGTGGCTTGATGCAAATATATGTGACATGTCATCTCCTGGCTATCTCTAGCTCTCTCAAATGGTCCCCACTTATTGATTAGCCCTTGCATTGACATGCCAGCTAAACTGACCTAACACATTGCCAGTGGGATAGTGCACTACACGTAGCGCATTATAGATTAATTATTTGGTTATATAACAAACAAAAAACAAGTTAACTAAATGTCGGCCGTCAAACTGAATTACCGAAGGGAAAGATAAGCCATGCCCATCAAAAGTACGGATGTTGTCATCATGCTCACTCATCCCCCAGTTAATATTTTCTGTCAAATCAGGGGTCACGTTAAATGCTATTCCACAACTAATAACAGGCAGAAAAGGTCATTAGAAACAAGTCCAAGGACAGCATGTGTCAGTCTTTTGGTCTGCTGGTCAGCCATTACTGTAACTATTGAAGGGATTGTCATGACAAGGTCCCCAGATGAAGCCTGGCTAAATGCTCCCCTGACTTTTCCTATAGGGCCACCATGACCTTGACATCTATATTTTTTAAAGAATTGTCTCCACAACTGTTGGATTGAATTTTGTGAAAAGTTGTAGATATATTTATGGCGCTATGAAAACAAATCCTGATGATTTTGATGATCCCTCTGACTCTTGCGCCACCAGGAGACTGAGATTGCTAATTGACATTAAATTTGGTTGTGTGGGGAACATGAACGTTAGGATGAAAAGTCGCAAGTGAGTTATCCTCTGGCCTCTACAGAAGTTTCAAACTAATGACCTTCTCATCAGCTGTGCTTTATTGTGTCTAGTGTTAATCAGCTAATTTAAACTAAGTAAGTGAACATGGTAAACATTATTCCTGCTAAGCATCGGCTTGTTAACATTGTCATTTTAGGCATGTTAGCATGTTGACATTAGCCTTTTGGACCCTCAAACTTCCAGCATGGCTGCAGACTATTAGTCTTCTTTCTTTGAGTCGACATGCATACAATTTGGTGTCAGTGCTCACTTGCAGACATAAACACCTGTTGACAGTAGGTCCACTTATTAGCTGTTCCTTAGGTTCCTTAGGAGATGGAGGTTGCCCGGTCGTGGTAGAGTTGCAGGTGTACAAATTTCCATTGTTATGAGCACTTCTCATGAACTTCTCGTCCATGTTAGCTTAAAAGTTCTCAAATGTTATCATGTCATACAGTCGAAAGCTCCAGAACTGTTGCTAAATGGACTTTGATCGTTTTGATAAGTGCTGTTGCCAAGGTCAAGGATAAACTTTCACTTGTACCTGCTTTCATATTCTTTTCCAAAGAACTCCTCTTACCCTTATGTCTCTGTACACAGCTCTGCTAAGCCTCTGGTCCAGTCTGGCTCCTCCTATGTCAAGTCAGAATGGTACCGCCTTGGTTTGATCAGTAATGCATGAAGAATGCTTTGGTGTGATGACACAGTTTGGATTTGGCCAATAGATTATAGCAAATAATTCCACATTACTAACATTGTGGTGGCCGACCTTGCTGTTTCACTAAAGGCTAATGTGCAGGGGATGGATTTTGCACACATAAAACGACACAACAAAAGCAAAATAAGCTGGCCAGTGTGTTTTCTTAGCAGTAGGCCCATCATGTGTTCATTCCATCTTTCACAGCCTTTCCACATAAATTCCCACTGGTTGCGTCCACAGGGAAAAAAACACTCTGTCATCATTAGAGTCATCACCCGTCTGAGATATCAGATTTACAGCGTGGAAAGAAACACACTGAGGTGCTGCTAAATCTGAGCTCATCGCTTACTCAGACCACTTTAAAGATCCTCTGGAAAAGCTCGAGCACAATTCACTGCAGTGTCACACCTCGTTCTTTTGTTTCACGGGGCTGTCGCATCCAATTTGGGGTGACGTCTTATTGGACCATGTGGGCCTAATGAGTGAGGTGATGTCACCATTAGACTGAGCAGTGATGTAATGAAGCAGTGTTTAAAAAAAAAAAACTGTCTGATGTGACACTAAATACTTCTCTTTAAGAGGGAGCGAAACATGCTAACACTCCCATGCACAAAAGCTTTGATAATAAGGCAGCAGAGATAATTCTCTGGTTGTTTCATTCATGTTTTAATGCAAATATTACATTTTGGAAAATGAATATGTCAACTCAGATATTCCCAAGACATTAGAACTTACTAATAAGCTTGAATTGAGAAAAGGATTTTGCTGATGAATTTATGAGCTGCAGTACCAGCTGCATGATGTAAAAGATGTCGAATGAACAGAAGGTAGAGTAGGTGAAACACAATCAAATTTGTGACAACTCAGGAAACTCCTTTCATCAATGAAGCCAGTGAGATCCTGTTAAAAGACGAGATTTTGAAACATATTGGACTGAGTATGTGTTTATAGAGTACAAGGTTGTGGTGCTGCGCCAATCTGTTGCAGAAGCACCTGTTAGGAGGGTTTGTGTTTTGTTTTAAATGGCTGAAACTAAAGTAAAGTCTGTAATGCTGACATTGAGTCTGCTAGATAAAGTTTGAACGAAACTTTAAGCGTTATTAGAACATAATAGAGAGCAATCCTCCCGGTCCTAACTACTTTTTAGCCATGCTAGCGGTGTTGCGTTATGGGTAAAGCTAGTCAGTCATCCCACAACTTCAGTTCAAAGTTCTTAACACCTATTTAATGGATAAAGAACTACAGACGTTCATGATACACAGCAAATCAATCCTAAGGACTTTGGTGATCTTCTCATGTAGCACGTCGATGATTCCAGTGGACTGAGTGGACTTCATCAACTGGATGGGCTCGCACAAAATTTTGTGCAGATCTTCATGATGTTGTATCCTAATAGACTCCTCTTACTCTTCACCTGGTGCCAGCAGGAGGCTACCTTTTTGGTTCAGAGTGAAATATTTGTACAGCTGTTGGATGGAATACAATGAAAATGGCCTTCATCAGGTTAACATTTTAATTTGTGCTTATCCTTCTTTGGTTCAACAGTGAATGACACTCCTACAGCCTCAGCTGTACTTTTATTAGCTGTAGCATGCTAACCCACTAAAACTAATGTGGTGCTCCTGGTAAACACTACTTGCTAAACATCAATGTGTTAACCTTGTCACATTGTTTGTTTCTTTTTCCCACAGCCATCCGAATGATATGAAACAACGTTTTCACCGCCACCACTCATCCAGCAGTCTTCATAGCAGCATCAATCACAACCACGTCCAGGAACCCACTCTGCCACTAATGGTGACTGAAGGGCAAGAGGACGAGAACAAGGGGCCAGTATACGACCCAAAACAAGATGTGTTTGTCAGCCTGTTTGTAAGTTTCCATTTGTTTTAACTTAAGTCTACAGCATCACCTTTACACTTCACTCTTTGAGTCTCTTTGTGACATGTGAGATCTGAGTGATGATAGCCTCTGACATAGTGGAAGCCGTGCGGGCAGAAAGCAAAGTAAATGTGATTTGCCAGAGCCAAACTAGTTTTGACAAGAATCCACAAGGATAATTGAACTCAACTATCTAAATGGACAAAGATAAAAGAGATGTTGAGCTGTCTTGTTCTTCTTTTTGGTTTTCATTAAGTTCTTAGAAGCAGCAGTAAGCACAGATTTAAGCATGATTATACTAAATTCCTGATGTGAAGCCTGTGGCTCTCAAACTGTTCTTTGAAACACCCCTCCATGAGGTCAGAAGTCACGTAGGTAGTTCTTGAAGTCAGAGAAAGTGAGCCTCCCTGGCCACATGTGTTGAATTATGTTCTTAGTCAGCTTACAGGTGCTTCTAGTTAAAGCTTCTTGATGCATTAACTGTGAAAACTTAACGTTCCCCATGGCTTGATATTTAAAACAGACTGTTAAAATAATTCAGCTTAAACATAAAGGACCAGACATCCAGTTGTGTAGTTTAAAATGCACAGGAGAAGAATTAGAATATTATTGTTCATACAGACACTTTATTCCCTCAATAATCTCACATTACTGGTCCCGTGCTAAGTTATGGTGTCACATCACATTGGTTATTAGAACAATGTGGATTATGTTTGTTCTGTTCTTCCTCCAAGAAATCTCTCCACCCTGTGCATCCTGAGAGCTTTCCAGCCGCCGCCAGATCGATGAAACTCCTCGCCAAGATTCCCAAAGATGCCGAGGCTGTCATCGTTTTAGTTGGTAAGCTCTGGGAGTTTTGACAAAGTAGATTACTTTGAGGAATTATGTCTTTTCTTTTCTTCTGTTTATTTAAAACTGCTAGATGTTGAATCTGCTTGTAGTAAATTTTCCATTAAGGCTGTGTGTCAAATGCAGCTTGCATTGCATCCAAACCTGGTTTAGCCTTAACTTTGTCGTGTGGCTAGTAAAACAATCTAACCTAACAGCAAATTTAGCACTACAAAAGTTGTTATGGACATGGACGTGCTGTGTTATCAGAATAAACAGGTGATGAATGTAAGAATAAAATAATGCTAATTGTGGTTTTGTTTTTGTGTCCTGTCAGGCTGTGTCGATTTTCTGGAACAGCCAGCCATGGCCTTCGTCAGGTTGAATGAGGCAGTCCTCCTGGAGTCGGTGCTGGAGGTCCCCGTCCCTGTTCGCTTCATTTTCATCCTGCTTGGTCCCATTCAGTCCAACGTGGACTATCATGAGATCGGACGCTCCTTCGCCACTCTAATGTCTGACAAGGTAGATGTAAAACTTTAAAGATGTAACACCATATTTCAGTCACTCTTAAACAATCAGAATCTGATTTAGATTAGAACACGTTATGCCATTTTGTACACAAATATTATAAATAAGTAACCATTAAAATGTGATTATATTCTTTCGAGCCATTATGATTTGGAGGTGGATGTTATTCAGAGGACATCTAAGGTTCATTTTCATTCAACCAGGAAAGCCTCACAAAGAGGACAGACATGTTAGTATTACACAAAATGAAGAATGCAAACATGCAAATTATCTTCCTCAAAATGACAAAGCAACCCATTGGATATTTTTGTGTTGCATAAAATGTAAAATAATGACTTTCCAAAAGTTAATCCTAGTGGCTACGTGACCTTCTGCTGTACATGGCCATGAAAGGCACCTGAGATGTTTAATAATTGATTGGAGTAATTTTCTAATCACGGATAAGATGGTAAACCTTTCTTTATTATTCTGGTGATGACATTCAATTGTGTTTTGCTGTAGAGTTTCCACGAGGTGGCCTATTTTGCTGACGACAGACAGGACCTCCTGAATGGTATCAATGAATTCTTGGACTGCAGCATCGTCATTCCACCCTCCGATGTGGAGGGCAAAGACCTCCTGAAGACGGTGGCTGACTTCCAGAAGCAGATGATGCGCAAGAGGAAGGAAAGAGAACTCAAGAGGCAGCAGTCCTCTGCTGGATTGGAGCAGAACAACAAAGGTAGTCTGTCAAGTCCCTGAAGAGCCTCTTTTCTAAGCTAAATTCTCAATTACTAGGTTTGAAGGAGGCAACTCTGATCCTGCAAACCAATGTTAACCTGCAATGCAACGCCTTTTAATCGTGTGCAGACCCTTCCCTGCATTTGCATTGTTATCTTCACTCAGAAGGCTTGGGGCTGAGGGACACTGTAGGGAATGTAGAAAGTATTGGGAGTTGGACTGATGAATGGTTGGGTTAGTTCTTTTCATGAGATTAGTTGACGTTAAGACGAATGTAGAATAATCCCATCCTTATGGCGCTCCCATAGGCCACTATGTGTAGAATTGTAAAATGTCTTTGGCATCCCCTAGTATAAAAACTATGTAACTACAACTATTTAAAGACAATGGAAGACAGGAAGGCACATCTTGAAGAACACATAATGTGAATTTTTTATCTATATGTATTATATACATTGGATTTATATGGTAAAAAAGTACTGGTTGGACATTTTAATAGGTGGCAGCTGTAAAGCATCAATCATATCAAGAACTTTATCATATACTATAAGTTTTGTTAATGTTGTTATAATGTTATTGTAGATAATATACAACCTGCTAAAGCTACAGTATGAACGCTTACTTTACCGAGGTGATGGGATGTATCATCATCATTTGTAAAACTACTGAAAAGTGCAGCTCTAGGAACCTTTCACATATATAAATCTTAACATTTCACACAACACAAAAATATTATCAATTCTCAGTAATTTCCTTAAACAGCTGGGTACTTTAGTTTTTAGGAAGCTTTATTCAAACAGGAGTAAAAAGCGCATTTGTTGGTGAGTATTTTCAGCTTACTACGCATTTGTTACTCTTGTAAGTATTTAAGGTAGCAGGACGGTTTATGTATGATCGACTAAACTATAGTGCCCCTGTTCATGGTAATAAAGGAGCAGCTCAGGCTTTAGATACGCTGGACAATACCTTTCACCTGCCAGTGTTTTCCTTATGACAGTGAGTTGCCTCTTACCTTTTTAATTTGGTGGTGTTTTTTTACAGTCTTTAATTTGATAATTTAATACATTTTTATTAACTACTGTATTATTAAGATGATGATGAGCCTTAGTATTTTCTTAATGTAATGGAACCTGTAACAAACCCCCTAGAGGTGAGTCCAGAGGAGGAGGAGGAGGGAGACCAGGAGGTGGACCCATTAAAGCGCTCAGGGATCCCTTTTGGAGGCCTGATCCACGACATCCGCCGCCGCTACCCACACTACATCAGCGACTTAAAGGATGCTGTGGACACGCAGTGCATCGCTGCCGTCATCTTCATCTATTTTGCTGCACTGTCGCCCACTATTACCTTCGGAGGCCTGCTGGGTAACGGGAAACTACGAGAAACTAGAAATTTGACTGACGTTTTGATAACTGTGCTCTGAAGATGTGTTTTTCGCTGTTTTTACATACAGGAGAAAAAACAGAGGGCATGATGGGAGTGACGGAGCTAATTGTGTCAACTGCAACTCTTGGAATTATATTCTCGCTGCTTGCTGGCCAGCCCCTTCTCATCATAGGCTTCTCAGGACCCTTACTGGTGTTTGAAGAGGCCTACTACAAGGTACTTCTGAGAACGCAAATTCGCCTTGTGTTACACATTTCCCATTTTTCCCTGAACACGTAACTATCATGTCTTTATCTTTTCACTCAGTTCTGTCAGGCCCATAACTACGAGTACCTGACTGGTCGAGTGTGGATTGGTTTCTGGCTCGTCTTCATTGTGCTGGTGATTGTGGCAGCGGAGGGCAGCTTTCTTGTTCGCTACATCTCACCCTTTACCCAGGAGATTTTTGCTTTCCTCATCTCCCTTATCTTCATCTATGAGACTTTCTCTAAGCTCATCAAGGTAACTACTCCAGATATCGCACAGCGCGCTGAGCTCGATCGTTTGGACAGTAAATAACACTTTTTGAATGCTCCCTCATAACAAGATAGCAGAATGTGTTCTTAATTATTCATTTATTGTAATTTAAAATACAGCACTTCCAGTTAACCCTTTCCTTGTCATCTACAAATAGCCCATAAAACCAATCAACAGAGGATAAACTGACACTCTCTTCTTGTTTCCAGGTTTTTAAGGAACATCCACTGATGGCAGTGTATCCCAGTTCCCCAGCTACTGATTATGTGAATGACCACATCCTCAACCAGCCCAACACTGCTCTCCTGTCTCTAGTCCTCATGATAGGCACTTTCTTTGTTGCTTTCTTCCTCAGGAAATTCCGAAACAGTCGGTTTTTAGGTGGCAAGGTACGCTGCCTTACTGAGTCTCTGAAAAAACGATCAATTCAAACAGTAGATGTCAGGTTGCTCATGATCATTTAAATGTCTCATGTGGAGCTTTTTTGTCAATGAACAAAATCCCGCAGACTTTTTGTGTTTCTGACCAAAATTCGAGTTGAACAAACGTGTTGGAAGCTCTCTTTCTCCCGCACAATTCGGTACATTTGCGAAGCTGATTTTTGAATATTTTGAAGCATGTATTGTTGACGTCGGTGTTTTCACCACCTTGTCATCTTCTGTGGAAGGAATGTAATCGTGTCACCGCGTGCTTGTGCATAAGAAACAAACAACTTTTAAAAACCTTGCTCCATAGCGCTGCTGGTGGTCAAAAACTCCACATGGGTCCTTTTAAATCCATTTAATGCAAACACTCACCAAAGATAAAATACACCTTCTATTTTGTGTTTTGAACGTTGAAGTTTTTTGATCACACACTTCCTCATCTCTAAATGTATGTCGTATACGTTTTTAACGTGACTCTACACTTACATACCATATACATGTTAACAGCATGGACAAAGGAGTTCTCTTCATGCTGTGTCTCAAAGCTATTCATAACAATTCAGCAGCTCTGAACAGCCATGCCTCAAAGTGAAACCAGCACGTCAGTCATGTAATTCAGACTTTGAATGTGATGAGAAGTGAACTGAATCAAATATCATTATTTCCAGGTCAGAAGAATCATTGGTGACTTCGGCATCCCCATCTCGATTTTACTTTCGGTATTGGTGGATATCGCCATCCCTGACACTTACACACAGGTAACTGTACCGTCACAGCAACAGCAGAAGTTGAAGTGCATTTTTATTACAGTTCCAATAAATGAGTGCCTTTTCTGAGTACGTTAACTTTATTTTTATTTACTTGTAGAAACTCAATGTGCCGTCGGGTTTCTCAGTCACCGCCCCTGACAAAAGAGGCTGGTTCATCAGTCCCTTTGGCGATAAGAAGCCTTTTCCCACCTGGATGATGGGAGCATCTATTGTACCTGCCCTTCTCGTCTTCATCCTCATTTTCATGGAAACTCAGATCACTTCGTGCGTACTGTACAGTATAATTATCTACAGTGGTAACACTTTGTGTGTGAAATAGTAAGGGATACTTTTTACGAACTGTGTGCTTCTCTTAAGTTTCACTTTTCGAATATTTTCCCTTCAATCTATCAGATTAATAGTCAGTAAGAAGGAGCGTCGCCTGGTTAAAGGGTCAGGCTTCCACCTGGATCTTCTGCTCATCGTCATTCTCGGTGCCATCTGTCCTCTTTTCGGCCTGCCGTGGCTCACTGCAGCGACTGTGCGCTCCGTCACTCATGTCAACGCCCTCACCGTCATGAGCAAAGCCACGGCGCCTGGCGAAAAGCCCATGATCCAGGAGGTGAAAGAACAGAGGTTGACCGGGCTTCTGGTGGCTGTTCTTGTTGGTAAGAGGAAAGGGAAGAGTGGGAGTGGGAGTCACTGTCTCAAAATTTCAGAGGGTGGTGTCTTTGTTAGCTTTTACAAAACCAAAAACACAAGAACATATTTCTAAGGAGCGCATTACACAGTGTGTTTATTCGCTCCAACATTAGCTGCAAATGTTAACATGCCCGGCCAGCTTAGCATTAATTCCAAAGCTAAGGGGCATGTCACTTGCAGAGTGTTTAGAGTAATGACAGCTGTTTTTTGGTTTGGGGAAGATAACATGGCAGCGACTCCAGTCCCAATTTTCTTAAATAGCATTACATCTGCCAAACTCATCGGTTATTCCTTATCCTCAAGCAAAGTAAAGCAAAATGGTGGAAATGACTTAACATTTAAGTTTAGAGCCAACAAATCATCTGGGAACAGTAAAAAGTTAGCCGGCGACAGAGTTTTCAACCAACTCACAGGGTTTTAAAGTTAGCATTAGATTATGCTTGTAAATCTGCCACCATCGTCGCCGTTAAATAAATATGCCTTGCTAGGACCCAAAGTTAGACAGTCAAAGCAACAGTTACCAAAGGGGGACTGGCCTTTAGTTAATTGGTTATTGGAATGCTTCTTTTAAATAACATATACCATAATCTTATTATAGTATAAATTTAATTGCATATTAATGAAGTAAAGCCACAAAATAGTTCCCTTATGCAGCTGGAATGAAGCTGGAGAAAAAGAGGAATCTGAACTACTTATCAATTCCAGAGCAATTACTCAGTTTTATTATCTCCCTGTGGGGCTTGTATTTTTCTACAGCATTATTACTGTGCTGGAATTTACAGGCAATTATTTGTCTTGAAAGAAAACATGAGCTCAAAGGAACAGAGTGGCGCTTCTGCAGCTCCTGCATGTCGAGACATTCATGAAGTGTGAATCAGCCGTTTGCAACAGCTTTAAATGATTTTTCATTTTTCCAAATGAAAATTGTTAAACTCCACATTGCAACGTTGTTTTCATCCATCGACTAATACTGTTTTGCCATCAGAGTATCTTGTTTCACTTAACGCAGGGCTCCCAAAGCAGTCTTAAGTATAGGTTGATCCTGTTTGGGGATACAACCCTCATGACTCATCGTGATAGTTGAGCTTTTGTTTGATTGAAATGTTATTTGGATAAGGAATGAGACTTTTTGGATTAGCCCAAATAGCATTTCAACCAAGGCAGCTGAACAGTGGATACGTTTCAAATAAATGGAACTGACATTGTGTTAGCGTTAGGGCTGTTCCCTTGCTGAATGAAAAATGCTCTCCACAGTTCTTGAACATGCGAGCAGTGTCATGAAAAACAGTAATATCGTTTGAAGACTTCGCCTCAAACCCCTTTCTGCCCATCAGGTATGTCCATAGTGATGACAGACGTGCTCCGCCACATCCCTCTGGCGGTGCTGTTTGGCATCTTCCTGTACATGGGGGTCACCTCTCTGACAGGCATCCAACTGTATGAACGCATCACGCTTATGGTCACGCCCGCCAAGCATCACCCTGACCACATCTACGTCACCAAGGTAACAGACGCTATAAGAATGTTTACGTGACCTCGTCTTCTATTATTAGTGGTAAGCTGGAGAAGCCAAACCCAGCGGAGTGGTAACGGCGGCCAGGCAGCTCCTGCAGTCTTTATTTTTTACTCTTGTTTCGATAGAGAGACCAGATATTTAGATTGTCCAGCGTTTTACAGTTGCAAGAGGCTGCACTTCATGACACAATGATAGTCAGGATACTAGTAACTTAAAACACTAGTCAGGTGCCCGTATGAACATTGCTGTTATCATCTCTCCTGTTCATACTGGCTAACTGGAAGTGCCAGACCTTGTTCTGTGGGGAAATTCATTCCAAGGTTTATATGAAGATAGTATGATAAATCTTTTTAAATTGGAATTCCCTCTCTGTGCTTCCCGTGACAGTGTTTCCTTGCTGAGCTGCAGTGGAGGGACAGCAAGAAGGAATTTCATAATAAAAACCCTGTAACTTTGTAAGATACTCGCTTGATTTGAGTAACTCAGATTGCCGCTGCCTCAAATGAACTTCTACCAAAGACGTGTGTTTTCTATCATAGCAAACAGCACACAATGATTAAACTTCAGGCTAACAAGGAACATGAAATTATAATAATAATTTTCAACAAAAATAAACTTCTCTGCCACCTTGTTAGTTAAGAGAATTTATCATTACTCACTAAAGGTCTTGTGTTGGGATTAAGCAATAAACAGAGAACAGTAAAAAAAGAAGCTGCACCATAACAGGATCGGAAAATTGGTGATTCTGGATCTGATATCACTTGGTGTCAGATTTAAATCACGTTTTGTGGTACATGCATGAAAAACACAGGAAAAGGACAGGACAGCATATTTTGCATACTTTACACAAATCATTAGTTCCACTAGATGGAGCCAAAAACATGTAGGATTTAATTCATGCAGAGGAGCGTTTACGGTTTATCTCGATTGCTTAAACGCATTTCTTGAAATTATGCGTCTTTTTCTCAAAACTCATCCACAACTTCTCACCCAATTCCCCAAACATCCTATGTTCAGGTCAAAATGAAGCTCTCCACTCAAAACCATTCAATCTTGCTGAAAAACCAAACTCTGCCTTCAGACATAACACACAAGCCCTCAGAAACACACACACGCTACAACAAGGTCTGACACACTGGGGAGAGAAATTCTTCTTCCTCCTCCTCTTCTCCTTCCTTCTCCTCTTCTCCTTCCTCCTTCCTCCTCCTCTTCTCCTTCCTCCTCCTCTTCTCCTTCCTCCTTCCTCCTCCTCTTCTCCTTCCTTCTCCTCTTCTCCTTCCTCCTTCCTCCTCCTCTTCTTCTTCCTTCTTCCTCCTCCTCTTCTCCTTCCTCCTTCCTCCTCCTTTTCTCCTTCCTTCTTCCTCCTCCTCTTGTCCTTCCTTCTCCTCTTCTCCTTCCTCCTTCTTCCTCCTCTTCTCCTTCCTCTTCTTCCTTCTTCTTCCTCCTTCCTCCTCCTCTTCTTCTTCCTTCTTCCTCCTCCTCTTCTTCTTCCTTCTTCCTCCTCCTCTTCTCCTTCCTCCTTCCTCCTCCTTTTCTCCTTCCTTCTTCCTCCTCCTCTTGTCCTTCCTCCTTCCTCCTCCTTCCTTCTTCTTCCTTCCTCCTCAGCATCTCCTTCCTTCTCCTCTTCTCCTTCCTCCTCCACTTCCCCTTCCTTCTTCCTCCTCCTCTTCTTCTTCCTTCTTCCTCCTCCTCTTCCTCCTCCTCTTCTCCTTCCTCCCCCTTTTCTCCTTCCTCTTCCTCCTCCTCTTCTTCTTCCTTCTTCCTCCTCCTCTTCCTCCTCCACTTCTCCTTCCTCCTCCTCTTCTTCTTCCTTCTCCTCTTCTCCTTCCTCCTTCCTCCTCCTCTTCTCCTTCCTCCTCCTCCTCCTCTTCTCCTTCCTCCTTCCTCCTCCTCTTCTCCTTCCTCCTCCTCTTCTCCTTCCTCCTCCCCCTCCTCCTCCTCCTCCCTCTCCTTCT